>NC_034199.2:31406950-31706950 GCF_002021735.2 Oncorhynchus kisutch | reverse complement strand
ATCATGTTCCAGTGTTCCTAATGGAGTTGTAGATTACATCTCATGTTCCAGTGTTCCTAATGGAGGTGTCAATTACATCTCATTTCCAGTGTTCCTAATGGAGGTGTAGATTACATCTCATGTTCCAGTGTTCCTATTGGAGGTATAGATTACATCATGTTCCAGTGTTCCTAATGGAGGTGTAGATTACATCTCATGTTCCAGTGTTCCTATTGGAGGTATAGATTACATCATGTTCCAGTGTTCCGAATGGAGGTGTAGATTACATCTCATGTTCCAGTGTTCCTATTGGAGGTATAGATTACATCATGTTCCAGTGTTCCTAATGGAGGTGTAGATTACATCATGTTCCAGTGTTCCTAATGAAGGTGTAGATTAAATCATGTTCCAGTGTTCCTAATGGAGTTGTAGATTACATCTCATGTTCCAGTGTTCCTAATGGAGGTGTCAATTACATCTCATTTCCAGTGTTCGTAATGGAGGTGTAGATTACATCATGTTCCAGTGTTCCTAATGGAGGTATAGATTACATTTTATTTTCCAGTGTTCCTAATGGAGGTGTAGATTACATCATGTTCCAGTGTTCCTAATGGAGGTGTAGATTGCATCATGTTTCAGTGTTCCTAATGGAGTTGTAGATTACATCTCATGTTCCAGTGTTCCTAATGGAGGTGTCAATTACATCTCATTTCCAGTGTTCCTAATGGAGGTATAGATTACATTTTATTTTCCAGTGTTCCTAATGGAGGTGTAGATTACATCATGTTCAAGTGATCCTAATGGAGGTGTAGATTACATCATGTTCTAGTGTTCCTAATGGAGATGTAGATTACATCATGTTCCAGTGTTCCTAATGGAGTTGTAGATTACATCTCATGTTCCAGTGTTCCTAATGGTGGTGTCGATTACATATAATTTTCCAGTGTTCCTAATGGAGATTTAGATTACATCATGTTCCAGTGTTCCAACTTTTAAATAAGGCTGCATGTGATATGTCTTAATGTGACACCATGCAGCCAATGGCAATGTCTGCTTTAGGTATATTGCCAGGAACCACTTGTGGATTTGACAGCTCTAACACAGTTCCACCTACGACACTGTCAAAACAACCACTATACGGATGTCGTCTAATGTGGATCTGATTCAATAGAGCCCTAAATCTAGAACCCTTAATTAAAACATTAACATAGCATCACCCAGCCTCTGTTTCGGTAAAAAAGATGAGGGATGGGCCTGGAGAAATGTAAGCACTCTCAAATTCATAGATAGAGCTATGGATGAAAGGACTGACCATCCATGATATCAAAATTACAGTTGCAACCATGTTTTGAGGATGTACATTGTTTCTATACATTTACATTGTTTACAAACATTATAGTAAAACAAGCTTATATTTTAGGTTCTGATGGAGTACGACTGCTGAACTAAACTCATGAGGCATTTATAAGTTACATTCTTCAAGAATCAATGGGTATATATCATTGGATGTTTCAATTAAGTATTCCAGTTTTAAACCTAATCCATACAGATATCCATATTAGGACAGCTTCAGAGTCACGACTGACGCAAAGGGTGTCCTAATATGGGCACAGTCTTCATTTAGCTAGAGGTTGGCCAAACAAATTAGTTTAATCCCATCAGATCCAATAATTACTGTCTGCTCACATTAGGCTCTATGGCTTGGCCCGAGCAAGAAGGGAACAGAAGTGTTTCTTCCTGTGGGTAAGAAGCAACACAGCCCTGTTCATGTCCTCTTCATCTATCTACCCTGTGGGGATTCTGAGAATCACACCCTGCTGGGCCTAAGAATCCTAGCCTGGTCTCAGATCAGTTTGTGTGGCTTGCCACAAGTTTATGCTGCTAATGCATGACAATGACCATAGAAGCTGGCAAGACAGCACAAACGGATCTTGGACCAGGCTACAATAATCCCTCTTGCCCTTCCTGGGGGATTGTTTGGCCTAGCTAGCAATACAGAAAGATCAAAGCCTGATCTCAGATCAGTTTGTGTTATTATCTGTTTCTATTGGCAAGACTACACAAACAGATCTTGCTGAGGTGAAGTCTGCAGAAACAGCTAAGGTCAGGGGATGGTGTAACTGACTCAGAGCTATCTGTCCTCAAACACTGAGTGATGAGAGATGAGACTGATCCATGAAGAATAGGACAGTGGAGGGTCACAGAGAGAGCTAGGAGGAAGACACTGATGGCTTTAAAAGGCGGTTTGTGAGGATCTAAATTAGAGAGGATATGTGATGGATATATTGATTGTTTAAATGTTCATCCCACTGTCAGCAAGACAGTGTTGCACTATAACAACAATTGGGATGTACCATTTTAGATAAGTCATTGAGATGAAAACTGTAGTGAACTGCTGTCCAATCATCAACAATGTAAACATATCCTGTATCCTCAGTTGGAGTCAGTGGACAAATATTATAATCATATCCTTTACATTTCTACTAACCGCCTTCAAAGTCCATTATGACCTGTCAGCCAAATTATATAAGAGACACTGTTGCGTTGCTCCTTAGCAGAGAGAGAGGAGGGTTCATTTCATGTCAATAAATTCAACTTCAGAGGCACTGCTGCTGTAATCTTTGGCAAATTTAACATGGCTTTTATTAGTTTTAAATAACAGCCTTAATGACTCGGAACATAATGCTTAACAGCTTATGATGAAAACATCTGATAGATAGCTGCATTTGATGATACGATTTGCCGTTAAATCACAGCATTCCATAAACATTATTTGATGTTCGAAAACAAGCCATTTGTCATTCACAGACCTGCCAACCTTAAATTATTTTTATGAGCACCACTTTAGAGCGGCGGCGGCCCCATGGACACCATGACCACACACGTGCGACACCCATACTGCTCAAATCATAGGCAAATGCCTAATAATGATGATGTTGGCAGAAAACTACCTCAGTAGGCATGGTAGACTATAGACTGTTATGGGTACTTGGTAATTGGCTGCTCTTCAGTAGATAACTAGAAATACTATTAAATGTACAATCAGGGATCTCCCTAGGATTTTCTGACAAGGTGATGCTGATGTAGGCTTAAGGTTGGGTAGGGAGGAGATCCGGAGGGGGTCAGTCAACTTCCCCCCTCAGGAAGTTGGAGCATTTAGCTTTAAAAAAAACAACCTGTAACTGCCAATTCCTGAAACCCAGAGTCTTAAAATTATATAAAACAATGTAGCCAGCCAGGGTCGGTGCCAGAACGAATCAGCTGGACGGACATTTGATTTCCATAGGGGGGGGACGTTTTTTCACAGGACCTTCTATGTGTGCAGGCAGCAGCCTCTGCCATATAGACACATTGATACACCGTGGTCCATTGGAAGCTAAATAAATGAGCACATGGAACTCAGAGATAGCCTACAGGCCAATGCAGCAGTAGGCCTATAACTTCCTTTGTCAACTAAGTAAAATACATAGGCCTAAAGCCGACAAATAAAAACAGTAGAAAATATCCTGTTGAAAATTCAGGTTCTTTCAATCGCAAACATCTCTCTACTCCACCTGTTTGCCTCCCTTTCTATCTGTCTTTACTTGAGCTATTGCTAGCGAAGTGCAACATTGTATCAAATCAATCAACTGGGTCCGGCCTGAAGCTTTCGCTGGCGAACTTGCAACATCAACAGTCTATTTCCTGTCCCTCAGAGTTTACAGCGCCAGTGAACATGGGACAGACAGCTGTTTGTAGGAATGTCAGGTATTTTATGACGTTTCCACTGAATATATGGGATCCTCAGATAATAATATTATCATAAAATTGTGTCCTTTCGCACCGAGGCTTGGTGACTATCGAGGACGCAAGAGTGTTGGATTGGAACTATTGTCACGGTTGTGTGGAGAAATATAGCAGGTTGTGAACTCTTTAAACAACGTTTCACTCTGGGAAGGTGAATGGTAAAAGGACCCTATCTTTCAAAGATAATTCGTAAAATCTAAATAACTTCAGAGATCTTCATTGCAAAGGGTTTCAACACTGTTTCCCATGCTTGTTCAATGAACCATAAACAATTAATGAACATGCACCCGTGGAATGGTCGTTAAGACACTAACAGCTTACAGACGGTAGGCAATTAAGGTAACAATTATGAAAACTTCGGACACTAAAGAGGACACTCTACTGACTCTGAAAAATACCAAAAGAAAGATGCCCAGGGTCCCTGCTCATCTGTGTGAACGTGCCTTAGGCATGCTGCAAAGAGACATGAGGACTGCAATGTCCGTACTGTGAGACGCCTAAGACAGTGCTACGGGGAGACAGGACGGACAGCTGATCGTCCTCGCAGTGGAAGACCACGTGTAACAACACCTGCACAGGATTGGTACATCCGAACATCACACCTGCCGGACAGGTACAGGATGGCAACAACAACAGCCCGAGATACACCAGGAACGCACAATCCCTCTATCAGTGCTCAGACTGTCCGCAATAGGCAATAGAGAGGCTGGACTGAGGGCTTGTAAGCCTGTTGAAAGGCAGGTCCTCACCAGACATCACCGGCAACAATGTTACCTATGGGCACAAACCCATCGTCGCTGGACAAGACAGGACTGGCAAAAAGTGCTCTTCACTGACGAGTCGCGGTTTTGTCTCACCAGGGGTGATGGCCAGATTCGCGTTTATCGTCGAAGGAATGAGTGATACACCGAGGCCTGTAGTCTGGATCGATTTGGAGGTGGAGGGTCCGTCATGGTCTGGGGAAGTGTGTCACAGCATCATCGGACTGAGCTTGTTGTCATTGCAGGCAATCTCAACGGTGTGCATTACAGGGAAGACATCCTCCTCCCTCATGTGGTACCCTTCCTGCAGGCTAATCCTGACATGACCCTCCAGCATGACAATGCCACCAGCCATACTGCTCATTCTGTGAGTGATTTCCTGCAAGACAGGAATGTCTGTTCTGCCATGGCCAGCAAAGAGCCCGGTCTGAATCCCATTGAGCATGTCTGGGACCTGTTGGATCAGAGGGTGAGGGCTAGGGCCATTCCCCCCAGAAATGTCCGGGAACTTGCAGGTGGAAGAGTGGGGTAACATCTCACAGCAAGAATTGGCAAATTTGGTGCAGTCCTTGAGGAGGCGATGCACTGCAATACTTAATGCAGCTGGTGGTCACACCAGATATTGACTGTTACTTTTGATTTTGACCCCCCTTTGTTCAGGGACACATTATTCCATTTCTGTTAGTCACATGTTGTCACGCCCGTCGAAAGGAATGGACCAAGGCACAGCGTGGTAAGCGTACATTTTAGTTTATTTATAATGTCGCCAACAAAACAAGAAAATAACAAATGAACATAAAGCTACGTAGTGCTCGCAGGCCACTACACATAGACAACTTCCCATAATAACAAAAGGGAAAAGGCTGCCTAAGTATGATTACCAATCAGAGACAGCGATAGACAGCTGTCCCTGATTGAGAACCATTCCCGGACAAAACATAGAAACACAAAACATAGAAATCAGAACATAGAATGCCCACCCAAATCACACCCTGACCAAACCAAATAGAAACATAAAAAGGCTCTCTAAGGTCAGGGCGTGACACATGTCTGTGGAACTTGTTCAGTTGTTGAAACTTGCTATCTTCATACAAATATTTACACATGTTAAGTTTGCTGAAAATAAACACAGTTGACGGTGAGAGGACATTTCTTTTTTTGCTGGGTTTACATGCATTAACATACACTACCGTTCAAAAGTTTGAGGTCACTTAGAAATGTCCTTCTTTTTGAAAGAAAAGCACATTTTTTGTCTATTAAAGTAATGCTTTTCTGTAGCTATGTCATGGTTGATTGTATGATTTGAATGATTTTATTTAGACAGGAGTAATTATATTATTTTGGCAAAACATCAATTTACTTTAGAGGAAGCCAGCATCCGAACAATTAGGGCTGGGCTGTATACCATATTTTACTATTTTACTAGGTTTTTACTTTTCCTTCTATAGTAATAAGTAATCTCCTGCCACTCTCTCTCTTTCTTTCTCTCTCTCCATGCCGCATTCCACACAGACCTAGACGTCCACCTGTCACTCAAGGAGCACATTTGTTGTTGCTTGACCACGAGACACTTGCACTTGCATTTAGTCTGCATGATCAATGAAGAACAAGCAACAACGTTGAGGACAACGATGCTGTTTTTACTTTGCTTCTTAATATAAATCCACTAGTGTTCAATATTTACACTATTCATTTGTTTCTTACATCTGCAAATGGCTAGTTTGTCTTTTCTTAGCAAGTTGGGCCTAAATCGTATTAGCCACTAATGATAAATAAATGCACTGAGTCAAAGCAAACGTAACTAGCTATACAGACTGATAATAACAGTGAGGGTGTAGACCTAAATCAGCATGTGGTTTGTGCAACATTATCTTCTAAATCAAGGAAGCATGAATATGTTAGCTACATGAAGTAGCTAAGGTAAAACATTAAATTTAGCTAAGATTATAGGGTCCCCTAGGAAACACTTATCAACACTTTGGTCCCTACCCGGTCACAATAACTGCTCCCTGGCATTTTCATTCACTGTCATGTTAAACACGCTGTGTTCAAAGTGCCCACTATTATATTTGAACTATAGCAATAGAATAATCATTACATTTCCATGATTCTAACAGTTAACCCAAGTGTCATGTTTAGCTCTAAATTGCAAATCAAATCGCATTTGCAACACTTAAAAATAAGGCTTACATTGTTTGCCCATATAGTGCAGACATACGTGGCAGTGTGGAAATGATCTCAAATGAGTGTTTGAAATTCAGAAATTGATGAAAATGCTGAAAATAATTTTTGGTTTAATTGAACAGTGTAAAACAATCATCATTGAAATCATGTAAGCTGGGTGTACAATACACGATTTTGGCCATAATTTAGCTGTCCCAGACACGTTGCATCAGAGACAGAATCCCCATGTCGTTGCTTACTTGGGGCATGTGGTTATCATTGACGCTCATTTAATGTGAGCGGGTCAAAAGACGCAATCTGAGGGCTACTGATCTCCTCTTTGAGCAGTCCAATACATCCCGATATTTTCAAACATGGAACTCGTGGATACGTCATCGGAGGAACCAGACCGTGGCTTGTCGCCAGAGGAACCGGACCGTGGGTCGTCGCCGGAGGAACCAGACCGTGGGTCGTCGCCGGAGGAACCGGACCGTGAATCTTTGCCGGATACTCCGGACCGTGGATCGTCGCCGGGGGCTCCGGGCCATGGATCGTCGCCGGAGGAACCGGACCGTGGGTCCTCGCAGGAGGCTCTGGACTGAATACCATCGTAGGAGGCTCTGGTCTGCATATCGTCGCTGGAGGTTCCGGACTGTGGACCGTCATTGGAGGTTCCGGACTGTGGACCGTCGTTGGAGGTTCCGGACTGTGGACCTTCGTTGGAGGTTCCGGACTGTGGACTGTCGTTGGAGGTTCCGGACTGTGGACCGTTGTTGGAGGTTCCGGACTGTGGAACGTCGCCGGAAACTCTGGACTGGGAACTGTCGCCGGAAGCTCTGGACTATGGAGGTGCACTGGAGAGAAGCCATATCTAAGACTGGCCAATAAAAAGAAAAGATTAAGATGGGCAAAAGAATACAGACACTGGACAGAGGAACTCTGCCTAGAAAGCCAGCATCCCGGAGTCACTGAATACATATATTCATACCCCTTGACTTATTCCACAGTTTGTTGTGTTACAGCCTGAAATGTAAACAGATAACTTTTTAAAATCTAACCCATCTCCACACAATACCCCATAATGACAAAGTGAAAACATGTTTTTGAAAGATTTTGGGTATGTCTGTATCAGCTTTACCCATCTGGATTTGGGGATTTTCTCCCATTCTTCGTTGAAGATTTTTTCAAGCTCTGTGTGTGTTTTGTATGTGTGTGTGTGTGTGTGCTTGCCGTCTCTCGTCTCTCTGCTCCGCTGCACCAGCTCTATTTCTCATCCTCAGCGTCTTGGACAGGTGCCAGGCTAGAGGGAAGATAGGAAGTCAGGATGAGGTCTCACTGTGCGAGGAGACAGCCAATGTCCTGAGACAACGAGAAGAGACGCTGGTTGTGTCTGAAATGACACCCTATCCCCTATATAGTGCACTACTTTTGACCGGAGCCCTATGGGCCTTAGTCTAAAGTAGTGCAGTATAGGGAATTTGGTTCCATTTATGATAAAAACTTGCATTATAATTTGCATTATCCTTAATGGAAAAAGTGAATAAAGAGTTTGGTGAAGAATAAAATACTGTATTGGACCTACAGGAGCATTCAGCCTTCAAGTACTGAAGCTGACAGTCAGGCAGGCAGACTGGTGAAGCACGCTTCTTGAATCCTGAAGTACTACAAGGTGCAGTGATTCTAGTACTATCTCGCACAAGGTGGCTGAAAACGAACAGAGGGTGTGTTCCAACTGGTACCTGATGCACTATTTAGTGCACTACTTTTGACTAGAGCCCTATGATCCTTGATCAAAAGTAGTGCACTAAATATGGAATAGGGTGACATTTGGGATGAGTTTCTAGCGACTCAATGTGACCAGACTGCTTCATTAAGTCTGTATCACATCACCCCAGATTTACTCTCTGTATGGACAGATAATCCTTACAGTACCAAAAACTCTTATTTCTCAATGCTTTTAGTACACTGGTCTCAGAGAAACAGTGTTGCGCTGCTCTTGGTTGTGTAGGCTATGTGTTTAAAACAGACCAGCATCAAATGTTATCATTATCAACTTTTACTAATGCAAAGGTGTCATGTCCGTAGGGGGCGCAAGGGTTTGTCCTGTTCAAAAAAATGTCAGATGTAAATGAATTACTAAACTTTATTTTTAACAACACATTTTATAATAATTTTTTTTATTTTTATTGTCAGCTGTATATTGCGGAGGGGGCACAGTAATTGGACCAGGCAAAGAGTACCCCCCTCCCCTATTCTCTCTAGTAAGGGGTTCTTTCCAAGGTGCACCACAGAGATTTGCGTGCAGACGGTATCTTGAGTGGATGAAGAGAGAGCATGTCGAGTGATTTGATCTTTTGATGTGATTTTAGCTGCCAGTGATGGGCAAGACACAAAGGAGGTATGTTTGGAAATTAATTTGATCAAGTTATGTAGCCTATTGATTTCTTCTTGATGAATAAATACAACTAAATTGTTTTGCTGTTTCTCTGTAATAATAGCCACCTAGCGTTATTTAATTGGCTTTAGCTAGCCAGCTTGATAGGTTCCCAATCTCACAACCTCATATCTAGCTACCAAGCCATTTCAGGCTATCAATATCTTAGCTGACATGCCTGCTGGCACGGTTGCTAGGCTTTAGAAATGACAAAAATTGCTTTAAAATTTGGGTTATGATACTATATACCAGTGCGGCAGTTGTACTAAACTCCTAAGGCATACAAATTCTTAAAGAAACAATGTGAGTCATTAATTAAAATGACAATTGAACATGTAAAGGTATGCTTAGATAAGCTATGCATAAAAATATACATATTGGTATTTTTTTTACATAGAATTAGGCATAAGGATTATGGCTCTAGATTGCATGAAACATCTGTTTCAGAAGTTTGAAATCTTCAAAATTTTCCGACTTCCACCTCCGTCCATCCTCACGTACTTTGTACCCCCTCTAAAATAATGGGTGCATGACGCCCCTGAATATGAGGTTAATCAATCTAATATAAATTTGTTAATCAAATTAATCAATCAGATTAATCAATCTCTAATCACTAATATGAGATTAATTAATTCCATGTTGATAATCTTGGTGTCCAAATTGATAATCTTGACAATTCTGGTAAACTTTGTACCATATCATACACACAGGTTGTACAATACCATACATACAACTGCCAAAATAATGGAAACACTTGAGAAAATTAGGTATATAAAGTATATTGAAAGCTGGTGCTTCCACACAGGTATGGTTCCTGAGTTAATTAAGCAATTAACATTCCATTGTGTATAAAAATACTGGGCAGGCCATTATTTTGGATACCATGGTTATGGATACCATGGTTATAGGATGACAATGCCTCCATCCACAGCGCATGATTGGTCGATCGCTGAATGGTTTAATGAGCAACCCACTTCTCTGGAGTGGCGCCTGAGACAGCGTTTTCACCATCAACAAAATGTATTGTGGAAGAATAGCATCGCATCTCTACAATAGAGTTCCAGACACTTGTGGAATCTTCTTTAACCTGTCTTTTTTATTTTATTTTATTGAACCTTTATTTAACTAGACAAGTCAGTTAAGAACAAAATCTTATTTACAATGACGGCCTACCATGGACAAACCCGGACGACCCTGTGCCAATTCTGAAACTAACTGCAGCTCTTTGTTAAATGTTGAAGTCATTTCAGTCATTTTGGTAGCTGATGTATATAGTGTTGAGTCATCCGCATACATAGACACACTGCCTTTTTTCAAAGCCAGTGGCATGTCGTTAGTAAAGATTGAAAAAAGAAAGGGGCCTAGACAGCTGCCCTGGGGAATTCCTGATTCTACCTGTTTTTTGTTGGAGAGGCTTCCATTAAAGAACACCCTCTGTGTTCTGTTAGACATGTAACTCTTTATCCACAATATAGCAGGAAGTGTAAACACATAATACATACAGTGGGTACAGAAAGTTACCACCCCCTTTCAAAATGTTCACCTTTTGTTGCCTTACTGTCTGAAATGAAAACACATCAAATTGGACTTTTTCCGACTTCATACACACTATTTGAAGAATCTCAAATCTACAACACTTTTGGGGTTACTACATGATTCCATTTGTGTTATTTCATAGTTTTGATGTCTTCACTATTATTCTACAATGTAGAAAATAGTGAAAAATAAAGAAAAACCTTTGAATTAAAAATAAATGGCAAATAGATCTGGCTTTACAACCGATTGGCTAACATACTACAAATTGAGATCCATCATTCATTGAATAAGATGGCTCACTCATCACAAAACCCACAGATATTTCCTACTACTTTAATGATTTTTTTATTTTTTATTTTCAGTTCCATTCTAGAACTTTTGATTGGTAGTGTATTAAAACTAAAACAATAACCCCCCCCACCCCCCCCCCCCCCCCCCCCCCCCCTTAGAATTGCAATTACTTGCTGAGGTATAAAAAAACACCTTCCAAATAACAAATCATGCTAATTAGCTTCCATCTGTTATCAATTGTAGTGATTTTGATTAGTTTAGAATAAAAGCAGTTGTTCATAGAGTACTCTGCTTAGTAATGCAATTTAAAGCAAATAATTCACAATGGGAGGAAAGGTACTTTCAAAAGATCTACAAAATACAGTTGTGGAAAGTCAGTCTAAGTCAGGGGATGGACATAAAAAAAGATTTCAAAAGCTTATCCCACAGTTAAGACCATTATTATGAAGTGGAAGGCCTTTATGGCAAAGACTGGTCAATGTGTGCATGTGGCCACAATATCACACGCGCTCCACAAATCTGGCATCTATGGGAGGGTGGCAAGAAAAACACCACTCCTCAAAAAAAGCCACATCATGTCTCGTTTGAGCTTTGCCAAAAGCACATTGTAGATTCCGAGGCCAAGTGGCAAAAGGTGTTGTCGTCAGATGAGAACCTTTTGGCCTGAATGCAAAACCCAATACATCTTTTCACCCAAAGAACACCATGCCTACAATAAAGCACGGTGGTGGCAGCATCCTGTTGTGGGGGTGTTTCACTTCAGCAGGGACTGGAGCACTTGTCAGGATAGAAGGGGAAATGGACAGTGCAAAATACCGACAGATTCTTGAGGAGAACCTACAACCCAAACCACAATAACAAAGCAACCGTACAGTAGCTGAAAGACAAGAAGGTGAATGTCCTTGAGTGGCCTAGTCAGAGCCCGACCTAAATCCCATCGAGAATCTATGGAATGACTTGAGTGCAGTCCATGTGGGGTCACCATACAATTTGACTGAGCTTGAACAATTCTGCAAGGAAGAATGGGCAAATATTGCACAGTCTAGGTGTGCAAAGTTAGTAGAGACGTATTCAAAGAGACTCATGGCTGTAATTCAAGCTAAAGGTGGTTCCATCAAGTATTAACTCAGGGGGTGTTCATGATGAAAGCCAGTCAATATTTAAATCACCCAGAAAATATACCTTTCTATTGATATCACATACATTATCAAGCATTTCACACATGTTATCCAGGTACTGACTGTTAGCATTTGGTGGTCTATAGCAGCGTCCCACAAGAATGGGCTTTAGGTGAGGCAGATGAACCTGTAGCCATATTACTTCAACAGTATTTAACATGAGATCCTCTCTAAGCTTTACAGGAATGTGGTTCTGAGTATAAACAGCCACACCTCTACATTTGTCATTTCTGCATTTTCTGTAGATCTTATAACCATGTATTACTACCACTGTGTCATCAAGATATTATCTAAGTGAGTTTCGGAGATTGTCAGAATATGAATGTCATCTGTTACTAGCAAATTATTGATTTCATGAACCTTGTTTCTTAAGCTACATACAGTTGAAGTCAGAAGTTTACATACACCTTAGCCAAATACATTTAAACTCAGTTTTTCACAATTCCTGACATTTCATCTTAGTAAAAAGTATCTGTCTTAGGTCAGTTAGGATCACCACTTTATTTTAAGAATGTGAAATGTCAGAATAATAGTAGAGAGAATTACTTATTTCAGCTTTTACTTCTTTCATCACATTCCCAGTGGGTCAGAAGTTTACATACACTCAATTACTATTTGGTAGCATTGCCTTCAAATGATTTCACTTGGGTCAAACGTTTCGGGTAGCCTTCCACAAGCTTCCCACACACATTTTGGCCCATTCCTCCTGACAGAGCTGGTGTAACTGAGTCAGGGTTGTAGACCTCCTTGCTCGCACATGCTTTTTCAGTTCTGCCCACAAATTTTCTATAGGATTGAGGTCAGGTCTTTATGATGGCCACTCCAATACCTTAACATTGTTGTCCTTAAGCCATTTTGCAACAACTTTGGAAGTATGCTTGTGGTCATTGTCCATTTTGAAGACCCATTTGTGACCAAGCTTTAAGACTGATGTCTTGAGATGTTGCTTCAATATATCCACGTAATTTTCTGTCCTCATGATGGCATCTATTGTGTGAAGTGCACCAGTCCCTCCTGCAGCAAAGCACCCCCACAACATGATGCTGCCACCCCCGTGCTTCACGGTTGGGATGGTGTTCTTCGGCTTGCAAGCGCCCCCCTTTTTCCTCCAAACATAACAATGGTCATTATGGTCAAACAGTTTTATTTTTGTTTCGTCAGACCAGAGGACATTTCTCCAAAAAGTATGATCTTTGTCCCCATGTGCAGTTGCAAATCGTAGTCTGGCTTTTCTATGGTGGTTTTGGAGCAGTGGCTGAGCGGCCTTTCAGGTTATGTTGATTTTGGGCTTGATTTACTGTGGCTATAGATCATTTTCTACCTGTTTCCTCCAGCATCTTCACAAGGTCCTTTGGTGTTGTTCTGGGATTGATTTGCACTTTTTGCACCAAAGTACATTCATCTCTAGGAGACAGAACACGTCTACATCCTGAGCGGTATGACGGCTGCTTGGTCCCATGGTGTTTATACTTGTGTACTATTGTTTGTACAGATGAACATGGTACTTTCAGGCGTTTTGAAATTGCTACCAAGGATGAACCAGACTTGTGGAGGTAAATTTTTTTGCTGAGGTCTTGGCTGATTTCTTTTGATTTTCCCATGATGTCAGAGGCACTGAGTTTGAATGTAGGCCTTGAAATACATCCACAGGTACACTTCCAATTGACTCAAATGATGTCAATTAGCCTATCAGAAGCTTCTAAAGCCATGACATCATTTTCTGGAATTTTACAAGCTGTTAAAAGGCACAGTCAACTTAGTGTTTGTAAACTTCTGACCCACTGGAATTGTGATACAGTGAATTCTAAGTGAAATAATCTGTCTGTAAACAATTGTTGGGAAAATTACTTGTGTCAGGCACAAAGTAGATATCGCAACCCACTTGCCGAAACTATAGTTTGTGAACAAGAAATTTGTGGAGTGGTTGAAAAATGTGTTTTAATGACTCCAACCTAAGCGTATGTAAACTTCCGACTTAAACTATATGTTAATGTATTTTTAACACTTTTTTAGGATGCTTGATTATTTTTCTTGCTTTACTGGGAAGCTTAGCAGAGGTAGACATGCTCTGGTTATTTATGTTAGTGCAGGGTGAGCTGCACACAGTGGACTTCCTGCTAGGGCACACCACTTCAGTGCTAACAGTATAATTCTGGTTCATAAGCACATGATTACTACATACAATAGCTGTAGAATCAGCAGAGACATTCAGGGCAGCAAGAGGGACATAAATTAGGTTATTTACATTGTATCTTCCAACGCCGCTGGGATAATGTAGATTTGCAGAAGCATTATGACAACTCAGTGACACAATGGTAGGGATTAAATGCGCAGGGCTTGGGTCATTGATAAGTCATTGTCTCAACGCAGCCATATAATGCTGTGGAAGGATCCATGAACCCAAATGAGTTGGGTGGATCCCATCCTTCTTATAATACGAGCTTTGTTTCCAGAAGGTATCAAAATTGCCAATAAATGTTACACCCACAGAGCTGCAATAGCCTCGTAGCCAGTTATGGAGAGTTACCTGTCTGCTGAACTGTTCAATGCCATGGTTTAAGGAGGGCAGAGTGACAGATATTATGGGGTGTTTGTTGGTGTCAAGCGGTGACCCAATCAGTTCTTTAAAATCCATCTTCAGCTGTTCGGAGCAGGCCTTCAGTATATAAACCACGCCCCTCTGCCAACACTCCTTCTCCAATGTGTTTTACAAGGCAGCACTTGTTTAAATTAGGTAAGAGAAAATGATGTTACCATTGGTGTATTCAAATGAGCGTTAAGTTGATGTCACCTTATGCCCTTAATAATGAATCCAAGTGTTTGACATGGGGGGAGGGGACCAGTAACTTTATGATCAAACTTTATCAATGTAGGAGCAACAGTCATTTTTCATACTTTGGTTGTTATACTTTGATCTGGTTTCCATCAAATATCATAACATTTAATGAAAATGAAATTTGACAAGATTTTGACTGTATGTGACTTTCAAGCATTCATCAGTCAGACTATTCACAAAGTATGATGATTAACGTATCATCATCACAACCTTAAAACAACCTTAAAACAACCTTAAAACACCCACTTGAATCACATTTCTTTAAGCCAATTCACTGCAGTCATAATTGGAGTCAGTCTAATTGATTCAGGGTGTGAGTCCCAAATGGCACTAATATAGTACAGTACTGTTGACCAAAGCCCAGTGGGCCCTGTTCAAAGGTAATGCAAAAGTAGGGAACAGAGTGGCATTTGGAACACATCCAGGGTCCTGTTTGATCAGAGTGGAAGCCGTGCAACCCCATCTATCTTCCCCCCTGTGATGTGTTACGTGATCCTGTTCAACCTTTAAAGAGATTGAACAGGATATTAAGCACTTACAAATTCGTAACATATTGTACAAATTGGAATTCGTAACATGTCATATGAAATGAATGATATGCACAATTTTCGGGGACCCATTTTGGCTTGTGAGCTCTTCTTTGAAAACTACTGGCTGAAATGATCCAAAACCTTTATAAAGCATCTTTAAGGCACTAAATCATAGGTGTAAACGATTAAAGACAGGTCTGAGCACTACACACGGTAGAATGGCTAAGTTCATGATGTGTGATCTTCCTGGCATAAAGACAAGACTGATGCCAGATCCCCAGTGGGAATCGAACCCACAATCCTTGGCGTTGCAAGCTCAGTGCTCTACCAACACACATAGGACCACCATAATGACTGATACCAGGTCAGTTCTGTCAGCTTATCTTCATGCATCTTGTACTGTGTAATGGATTCCTTTGAACCATGACCAATGACACTATACTCACATTGCAATGATGGGCGTTTTTCAGGCCAAAACACCTCAGTATGTGAACTGATACCTAAACCCATTCCTTTGAAGGCTCATTCATTCTACACAGTTCAGCACCATAACAACTGACTGAGAACAGCTATCCCACCCATTCCCTCTCCCTCCTACCTCACCCGCTACCTTCCATAAACAATCTCACAACACAACTAGCTGTAGTTAGAGCCAAATGCAGGACAGGCAGGGGATGCTTAGAGAAGTGCCATACAAGAGACAGCAGGATCAGGGGCCTTATTTATAACCGTTGGGTACATTTCCAACTAAATATCTGCGTAAACTTGATGCATGCCACACATATGCATGTTTACTGTTATAAATCACACCTCTCATGGAACTGTGAAAACACCGCCTGAAAAGCACCCATCATTCACCTTTTATTGTGAAAATAATGCCCTTATTTGCTGTATACTTGCTGTATACTTTGGAAGGCCAAGGCAGTTTCTAAAGGAAATAGCAATGGAAAACTTGATCAAATGTCTCTGGAGGTGTTGACAACTTTCTGACATCTTAAAGACAAATAGAACAGCAAATTGTTCTAGACCTGTAAACAGATCATCTGAATTCAATGTTTAGCATTGACTTTTTCCTGAACATGGAATATGAGTCCATCATGGACAGAAAAGGTGGTGAAGAATTTATTCTGCAATGGTTCTGAAAATATGAATTATGTTTATAAATTAAATATTATTTACTTGAGACATTTGAATTTACAGCAGACAATTCAGATGCACAGTAGCCTAAAAAAATATATACGGAAAAGGTGAACTGTATGTTCTACCATAAAACTTAGCTCTGTATCAGCTCCCATAGAGAAAAATAGTTAAATTATTTCAAGTATCTACTGTAAAGTGGGTCCAAGCATGTCATCATATCCCCCATTTGCACAAAATACTAGGCTACTTGCAATGCAAAACTTCAATCACTAGAAACTGTGCATATGCATGGTCTAAAATTTGTGGGTAGCTAGGTACTGTAACGGTTCTCTTTAGTTGAAGGAGAGTCGGACCAAAATGCAGCGTGATGATGATTCATGTTATTTTAATGAAGGAAAAAACTATACATGAAGAAACGACAAAATAATGACAATGTGAAAACCGAAACAGTCCTATCTGGTGCAAACACAGAGACAGGAACAATCACCCACAAACACACAGTGAAACACAGGCTACCTAAATATGGTTCCCAATCAGAGACAATGACTAACACCTGTCTCTGATTGAGAACCATATCAGGCCAGACATAGAAATAGACAAACTAGACATGTAACATAGAATGCCCACTCAGCTCACACCCTGACCAACCAAAACATAGAAACATACAAAGCAAACTATGGTCAGGGTGTGACAGTACCCCCCACCCCAAGGTGCGGACTCCGGCCGCAAAACCTAAACCTATAGGGGAGGGTCTGGGTGGGCATCTGTCCGCGGTGGCGGCTCTGGTGCTGGACGTGGCCCCCACTTCACCGTAGTCTTAGTCCCCCACCTTGTCCGCTTCCGTGACCTCCTAGCCACCGCAACCCTACTTAATAACACGGGACAGAGGGGCAGCTCGGGACAGAGGGGCAGCTCGGGACAGAGGGGCAGCTCGGGACAGAGGGGCTCTTCAGACTCCGGCAGCACAGGAGAGGAGGAAGGCTCTGGCAGATCCTGGCTGACTGGCGGATCTGGAAGAGTCTGGCTGACTGGCGGATCTGGAAGAGTCTGGCTGACTGGCGGATCTGGAAGAGTCTGGCTGACTGGCGGATCTGGAAGAGTCTGGCTGACTGGCGGATCTGGAAGAGTCTGGCTGACTGGCGGATCTGGAAGAGTCTGGCTGACTGGCAGATCTGGAAGAGTCTGGCAGATCCTGGCTGACTGGCAGATCTGGAAGAGTCTGGCGGATCTGGAAGAGTCTGGCTGACTGGCGGATCTGGAAGAGTCTGGCTGACTGGCGGATCTGGAAGAGTCTGGCTGACTGGCTGCTCCATGCTGACTGGCGGCTCTGGCTGCTCCATGCTGACTGGCGGCTCTGGCTGCTCCATGCTGACTGGCGGCTCTGGCTGCTCCATGCTGACTGGCGGCTCTGGCTGCTCCATGCTGACTGGCGGCTCTGGCTGCTCCATGCTGACTGGCGGCTCTGGCTGCTCCATGCTGACTGGCGGCTCTGGCGGCTTCTTGCAGACTGGCAGCTCTGGCTGCTCCATGCTGACTGGCAGCTCTGGCAGCTCCTTGCAGACTTGCAGCTCCTTGCAGACTGGCAGCTCCTTGCAGCTCCGGCTGCTCCATGCAGACTGGCAGCTCTGGCTGTTCCATGCAGACTGGCAGCTCTGGCTATTCCATGCAGACTGGCAGCTCTGGCTGCTCCATGCAGACTGGCAGCTCTGGCTGCTCCATGCAGACTGGCAGCTCTGGCTGCTCCATGCAGACTGGCAGCTCCATGCAGACTGACAGCTCTGGCTGCGCTAAACAGGCAGGAGACTCCGGCAACGCTGTAGAGGCGGAAGGCTCTGGCAGCGCTAAACAGGTGGGAGACTCCGGCAGCGCAGGAGAGGAGGAAGGCTCTGGTAGCGCTGAACAGGCGGGAGACTCCGGCAGCGCAGGAGAGGAGGAAGGCTCTGGCAGCGCTGGAGAGGCGAGGCGCACTGTAGGCCTGATGCGTGGTGCTGGCACTGGTGGTACTGGGCCGAGAACACGCACAGGAAGCCTGGTGCGGGGAGCTGCTACCAGAGGGCTGGGGTGTGGAGGTGGTACTGGATAGACCGGACCGTGCAGGCGCACCGGAGCTCTTGAGCACAGAGCCTGCCCAACCTTACCTGGCTGAATGGTCCCGGTCGCCCTGCCAGTGCGGAGAGGTGGAATAGCCCGCACTGGGCTATGCAGGCGAACCGGGGACACCGTGCGCAAGGCTGGTGCCATGTAAGCCGGCCCAAGGAGACGCACTGGAGACCAGCTGCGTAGAACCGGCTTCATGGCATTTGGCTCAACGCTCAATCTAGCCCGGCCGATACGCGGAGCTGGAATATACCGCACAGGGCTATGCACGCGCACTGGGGACACCGTGCGCACCACTGCATAACACGGTGCCTGCCCGGTCTCTCTAGCCCCCCGGTAAGCACAGGGAGTTTGCGCAGGTCTCCTACCTGGCATAGACATACACCCTGTGAGCCCCCCCCAATACATTTTTGGGGCTGACTCTCGGGCTTCAGTCCGCGCCGCAGTGCTTGCTTCGCCAACTCCATTCTCCGATAACCTTCCGCGCACTGCTCCATCGTGCCTTTGTTGCTTCTCCTGCGGCTCCTGCCTGTTGACACGCTGCTTGGTCCTGTTGTGGTGGGTGATTCTGTAACGGTTCTCTTTAGTTGAAGGAGAGTCGGACTAAAATGCAGCGTGATGATGATTCATGTTATTTTAATGAAGGAAAAAACTATACATGAAGAAACTACCAAAATAATGACAATGTGAAAACCGAAACAGTCCTATCTGGTGCAAACACAGAGACAGGAACAATCACCCAGGCTACCTAAATATGGTTCCCAATCAGAGACAATGACTAACACCTGTCTCTGATTGAGAACCATATCAGGCCAGGCATAGAAATAGACAAACTAGACATGTAACATAGAATGCCCACTCAGCTCACACCCTGACCAACCAAAACATAGAAACATACAAAGCAAACTATGGTCAGGGTGTGACAGGTACTTTCTCACGTTAAGTGAAGTTTTTATAAATGCCTACTTTTGCGTGAAAACTGGCACATGCATGTTTCTGGATATATTTACAGCACTGGAATGACAGATCCCCAGGGTGTTGTTATGTGGAGAGTCGAGAGAGAGAGAGAGACAGAGAGAGAGAGAGAGAGAGAGTGAAGTAGAGGGAGTGACAGAGTGGAGAGAGAAAGAGAGGGAATTGAATTGCGAGAGAGAATTGAAAAGAGAGAGGGAGATTGCTAGAGATAGTATAGCGAGCCTCTTCTGGCTTCTCTTGAGTGAGGTGCCCAGGTTGTGCTGTTGAGAAATAAAGAGGGGCAGAGAAACTGCCTGTGATTTGCACCATGCTACTGTGGAGACAATAGAGGAGAGGTAAAGAGAGAGGGGAGAGAAACTGCCTGTGATTTGCACCATGCTACTGTGGAGACAATAGAGGAGAGGTAAAGAGAGAGGGGAGAGAAACTGCCTGTGATTTGCACCATGCTACTGTGGAGACAATAGAGGAGAGGTAAAGAGAGAGGGCAGAGAAACTGCCTGTGATTTGCACCATGCTACTGTGGAGACAGTAGAGGAGAGGTAAAGAGAGAGGGGAGAGAAACTGCCTGTGATTTGCACCATGCTACTGTGGAGACAGTAGAGGAGAGGTAAAGAGAGAGGGGAGAGAAACCGCCTGTGATTTGCACCATGCTACTGTGGAGACAGTAGAGGAGAGGTAAAGAGAGAGGGCAGAGAAACTGCCTGTGATTTGCACCATGCTACTGTGGAGACAGTAGAGGAGAGGTAAAGAGAGAGGGGAGAGAGAGAGGATAGCTTCTGAATCACACTATTTAATACTTCATTGGAATGAAGCTACTGTGGAGACTAGAGAGGGAAAGAGAGAGATAGAGGGGGAGAGAAACTACTAGAGAGGATAGAGAAAGACAACGTCATACTGGATGTAGCTACTTTGGAGACTAGAGAGAGAGAGACTAGTAGAATAGAGATTTGCATCATGCTACTCTTCTCTTGGCTTCTTCTCACTCCCCAGCAGTACAGAGACAGACATAGCTTGTTTCTCTTCCTCTTAGCCTGGAATGAAAGAGAGGAGCAGAGGGATGCCAGTCCCCCGCCAGTCCCCCAGTGAAGTAGGCTGACTGGAACGGTTGTGAGGGCCAGATGCTGCAGATGGAGCTCAGGCTCAGCCACCATACCGCCCCTGTCCCTAGCTGCAGCCAGCTGCAGTGGGACCACATCGCCGATCCATCACCTCCTCCCGCTCTCTCCTTAGCCGGAGAGGAGATACACAGGCTGGCTGTGAAGGAATGCCATCTGCCCGCATGAGGAGAGGGTAACCAAATGAAGGCATGACAGCAGGGCTTAAGAAAAGAGAATCCCACACACTGCACTCGCCAGTATCGCTCGTTTATTTGAGCTTACGTATCAACCTCAGAGTCTTTGTCAGAGCAAGATCGATAGACAATAGAAAAAGATACACCTCCATCGTCTGTGTGTGACCACCCTCAACAACCTGTACTGGATGGATACTCTTCTGCTTATCTGACAGACAAGACACCCATGGCTGAGCACTACTCCTGTTTCACCTGCTACGATTACCACTCACAACTCACACTGACTGGGGATCAGATCAAAACTAGTTGTTTGACAATGACAACCAGCCCCTTCCCATTCTGCTGTCTAATGTAGTGCCGGAACCATGTGTAAGACCGAGGATGTGTGCCAAACGGTGGGCCATAGTCAAAACTAATGCACTTAATAGGGATTAGGGTGCCATTTGGGACACAGACAGCAGCAGCCCCTACATATTTAAAATGTTTTAAATCTCTTTAAAGAGCAACTGCCCCTAAAAACCAACTCATCCCTTTGAAAACGGCCTATGTGGCATCAATATGAGTCAGCAACATTTATTCTATTGTCAAAATTGACGACAAAGTGTACATACACTGTAGGATCATTTTGGTCATGAAGTCAGTCTCGTCGAAAATGGAGTTTGGAACCTTGTTGCGTCACAACGAAAATTATGGTTGGATTTGGATTACAATTATGTCAACAAATCAGGCCTCCTTTTGCCAAACTCCACGTGCAAATTGCCCCTCTGACCATTTCGCTTCCCTTCATTGAATCAGGCTCTGTTGTTTCATCGCCCCCATAAAGATTTATTGAGGCCTCTAGTGGCCAAAAGGCAGTTTTAGCGTGGGCAACGCCATTGAGGACTTCTACCATTTTAATGTAGTCAACTGGGTGGGACTTCCAACTTCATTGGCTGATCCCTCATGATGACCCTGTTGAAGTCATGACCCAACCGGGTCATCAGGAGGGATCAGCCAATCGTTAAGAAGAAAATTGACTACTTCAAAATAGAGATTACCTCAATGGTGCTGCCCGTGCTGTCACAGAAGCAATAATGGCACAGATATAAAGATGAGCCTATCTAGCTCTATGATCTCTGCCCAACATGTTCAAAGGATCACATTCATTTTAGACTGAAAAGTCCTATACGGATTGACCATGCAATGCATGCTTCCAGCAGGATACAGAGGTAATCAACCCCAGCTTCCAATTGGCTCATTCATCCCCCTTCTTCTCCCCTGTAACTATTCCCAAGGTCGTCGCTGTAAATGAGAATGTGTTCTCAGTCAACTTACCTGGTAAAAAAATGGTTAAATAAAACTGCATGCCCTGCCGAAGGACCCTATCATGTGAAATAGGTGGTTGGAGTTTGTTGGTCCCTAGTGGTGGTGAGTATACCAGTAGCTAGACCGTAGACTGCTGGATATGTATTTATCACTAGCATAGCTGTGATAGCTAACTAGCTACCCTAACATTAGCCAGCTACCTAGCTAGCTAGCTGGCTAACGTTAGCCTACCGCAATACAACTCTGATTTGGCTTGTTAACGCAATAACATTTCAAAGGAAGGCAAATAATTAGTAGGACAACCTTTTGTCATGTGATGTTGCCAGATTGACTTTAGATGCAGTATTACTTTAGCCAGCAAAAAGTATAACTTTAGACAAACAAAAAGTGTGTTGTTTTGTAAAGTTTTGAAAGTCTATTAAACAAGTTTGGTTACTAGCTTGCAACCTTTTGAGTTTGTTTCCCAAGAGGCGGTTGGAATCAGTTACTGGGACAGCTACTATCTATCCAGTGATCCTGCCAACCAAGGCCGGGTCCGAGGAGCTGCTTGGCGTGGCAGCTAGCCTAGCTACTAGCTAGCTGCCTATCAAGCTAGCAGGATTTTCTTGAGGGCTTGAACGCAGCCCATGATGCAGTTAGCCCTTGTGGCTGGGACTGCGGATTGTCCCGGGCTTGTGGTTGTCTAGATCCCTGCTGTTAGTTGTTGTTGTTTCCAATCTTCCCTAAGAACTGCCCTGTCTGTAACTGTGGGGAGTAACAGCGTAACCTACGTTGCTACCATGACAAAGACCTAAGCCGGCGGGAGTACCGTTGAGGACAGTGGTGTCTCTTTATCACAGGTGAAGGATCTTTTAAACAAACAAAAATAGTTCCACAAGCAGTTGTTACAACAATAAGAAAATAGCATTGTGTTGTGTCCAAATACTGGTGGATTCAACTAATAAAAGAATGGACTTCCTAACCAGAGAGGTCCAGGACCTGAAGATTAGCTTGCAGTTCTCCCATCCCAGCTCGATGAGTTTAAACAGGAGAACGGCAAGATGACAACAATCTGTAAGCCATTGAGAGACGACATCAGTTCTGTATGTGAATCCATGATACCAATGACGGAGAAATCAGATTATCTCGAGGGACAATCAAGACGGAACAACATTGTCGTGGACGGAATAGCAGAATCTCCACATGAGACCTGGATGGAGTCTGAGGACAAATTGATGGAAATTGTCTTGGAGAAATAAAGATTGAGGCAGAGCGTGCCCACAGGACTGGACAACTCACCAGGGGCCATATTATGTCGCTGATAAGCTACCCAGGAAAGGGCTAACATTCATATATTAGCCATTTCTGATACTCACTTAGAAATGTAATTTGATGATAAAGCAATAGCAATACAAGGATATGACATCTATAGGAGACACAGGAATGATGAAGAGGGGTGTTGTTGTATATATTCAGAGCCATATCTCTGTAATGCTTAGAGAAGATCTCATGTCAAGTGTTATTGAAGTGTTGTGGTTGCAGGTTCACCTGGCACATCTAAAGCCTTTTCTTTTGGGGTGTTGCTATAGGCCACCAAGTGCTAACAGTCATTATCAAAATAATATGTGTGAAATGCTTGATAGTGTATGTGATGTAAAAAGAGAGGTCTACTTTCTGGGGGACCTGAATATTGACTGGTTTTCATCAAGCTGTCCGGTCAAGAGGAAGATGAAACCAGTGCCTATAATCTGGTTCAGGTTATTAATCAACCTACGAGGGTGTTTACAAACACTACACGAACAAGATGTATTGTACGGATACATTTATTGATCACATTTTCACTAATACTGTAGAACTTTGTTCTAAAACTGTATCTGTACCTATTGGATGCAGTGATCACAATATAGTGGCTATATCCAGGAAAGACAAAGTTCCAAAAGCTGTGCCTAAAATAGTGTATAAGAGATCATACAAAAGATGTTGCTGTGAATCTTATGTGGATGATGTAAAAATATTTGTTGGACTGATGTGATTAATAAGGAGCATCCAGACACTGCACTTGATGAATTTATGGAATTGCTTCTTCCAATTATTGAGAAACATGAATCTGTTAAGAAACTAACGGTTGAGGCTCCATGGATTGATGGGGAATTGAAAAACTGTATGGTTGAAAGAGATGGGGCAAAAAGAGTGGCTAATAAGTGTGGCTGCACATCTGACTGGCTGACATACTGCAAATTTAGGAATTATGTGACTAAATTCAACAAAAAAGAAGAAGAAACTGTATTATGAAGCCAAGATGAATGATGGGAAAAGTACTTTAAATTAAATTATGGGCAGAAAGACACATTTCTGCTGTACTCCCTGTTCACCCATGACTGCATGGCCATGCACGCCTCCAACAATCATCAAGTTTGCAGACGACACAACAGTAGTAGGCTTGATCACCAACAACGACGCTCGGAGTGTGGTGTCAGGAAAACAACCTCTCACTCAACGTCAACAAAACAGATGATCGTGGACTTCAGGAAACAGCAGAGGGAGCAGAGAAGGTGGAAAGTTTTAAGTTCCTCTGCATACACATCACAGACAAACATGGAATGGTCAACCCACACAGACAGTGTGGTGAATAAATTTTGCTTGTCATCTAGAACCCTCACAAACTTTTACAGATGCACAACTGAGAGCATCCTGTCGGGCTGTATCACCACCTGGTACGGCAATTGCACCGCCCACAACAGCAGTGCTCTCCAGAGGGTGGTGCGGTCTGCACAATGCATCACCATGGGCAAACTACCTGCCAGAAGGCGAGGTCAGTACAGGTGCATCAAAGCTGGGACCGAGAGACTGAAAAATAGCTTCTATCTCAAGGCCATCTGTTTAACAGCTGTCACTAACACAGAGCGGCTGCTGCCTACATACAGACTTGAAATCATTGGCCACTTTAATAAATAGATCACTAGTCACTTTAATAATGACACTTTAATATTGTATACATATTTGCATTACTCATCCCATATGTTTATACTGTATTTTTAAACCATCTATTGCATCTTGCCTCTGCCGCTCGATCATCCCTCATCCATATATTTATATGTATATATTCTTAAACCATCCATTACATAGATTTGTGTGTATTAGGTAGTTGTTGTGGGATTGTTAGATTACTTGTTAGATATTACTGCACTGTCGGAACTAGAAGCACAAGCATGTATCTACTACACTCACAATCAAATCTGCTAACCATGTGTATGTGACCAATAACATTTGATTTGACTTACCCCTCCAGACATGCCACGAGGGGTCTTTCACAGTCCTCAGGTCCAGAACAAATTCAAGGAAATACATGAATTCCCTTATATCTTATAAAGTGAACAGCAAACATGGTTTCAAAAAACAAATAAAGCAACACCTCACTACATTACGCCTCTCCCCCATGTGACCTACTTGTTGTGTGTACAGTATGTACTGACATATGTGTAACTGATGCACACACACACACACACACACACACACACACACACACACACACACACACACACACACACACACGTTAATGTTTTAAAATGTAGGTACACTGAACAAAAATATTTTACTGAGTTACATTTCATATAAGGAAATCAGTCAATTGAATTAAATTCATTAGGCTCTAATATATGGATTTCACATGACTGAGAATACAGACATGCATCTGTTGGTCACATATACCTTAAAAAAAAGGTAGGGGCGTGGATCAGGAAACCAGTCAGTATCTGGTGTGAACACCATTTGCCTCATGCAGCACAACATATCTCCTTTGCATATAGTTGATCAGGCTGTTGATTGTGGCCTGTGGAATGTTTTCCCACTCCTCTTCAATGGCTGTGCAAAGTTTTGGGATATTGGTGGAAACTGGAACACGCTGTCGTACACATCGATCCAGAGGATCCCAAATGGGTGACATGTCTGTTGAGTATGCAGGCCATGGAAGAACTGGGACATTTTAATGCTACCAGGAATTGTGTGTAGATCCTTGCAGCATGGGGCCGTGCATTATCATGCTGAAACATGAGGTGATGGCGGCAGATGAATGGCACGACAAAGGGCCTCAGGATCTCGTTAGGGTATCTCAGCGTAGCTATTCCCTCCGGAAGGCAATCAAACAAGCTAAGCGTCGGTATAGAGACAAAGTAGAGTTGCAAATCAACGGCTCAGACACGAGAGGAATGTGGCAGGGTCTACAGTCAATCACGGATTACAAAAAGAAAACCAACCCCATCGCGGACCCCGATGTCTTGCTCCCAGACAAACTAAACAACTTCTTCGCTCGCTTTGAGGACAATACAGTGCCACCGTCACGGCCCGCTGTATCACCGCCTGGTACGGCAACTGATCCGCCCACAACCGCAAGGCTCTCCAGAGGGTAGTGAGGTCTCCACAAAGCATCACCAGGGACAAACTACCTGCCCTCCAAGACACCTACACCACCCGATGCCACAGGAAGGCCAACAAGATCATTAAGGACAACAACCACCCGAGCCACTGCCTGTTCACCCCGCTATCATCCAGAATGCGTGGTCAGTACAGGCGCATCAAAGCTGAGACCGAGAGACTGAAAAACAGCTTCTATCTCAAGGCCATCAGACTGTTAAACAGCCATCACTAACATTGAGTGGCTGCTGCCAACACACTGACTCATCTCTCTATCTCAAGGTCATCAGACTGTTAAACAGTCATCACTAACATTGAGTGGCTGCTGCCAACATACTGACTCAATCTCTAGCCACTTTAATAATAAAAAATGGATGTAATAAATGTATCACTAGTCACTTTAAACAATGTCACTTTATATAATGTTTACATAACCTACATTACTCATCTCATATGTATATACTGTACTCTATACCATCTACTGCAGCTTGCCTATGCCGTTTGGCCATCGCTCATCCATATATTTTTGTAATGTACATATTCTTATTCCTTTACACTTCTGTGTATAAGGTAGTTGTGAAATAGTTGTTGTGAAATTATCTAGAGCGTTGGTGACTATAATTGTGCTGATTGAAACAATTTAATTATGGGTTTTTTTTACGACGTTTACTGACACAGGCCATATTCAACGGATGTTGAGCATTCGTAAATTCAAGTTTCTGCGCGAGAGTAATAATTCTGCTTGGCAAGTTTGATGTATTAGTAGCCAACTTACGTTAGGTAGTCCATGCAGCTTATTATCTGACTTGTTATGCAATTTGTTAACCCTGAACCTTTTTAGGCTTGCTATAACAAAGGGGTTGAATTCTTATTGACTTCAGCTTTTTATTTTCTATGATTTTGAAAGAATTTCAAAAAACATAATTCCACGTTGACATTATGGGCTATTGTGTGTAGGCCAGTGATTATACTTTTTAAAATCAATTTTATACATTTTAAATTCAAGCTGTAACACAACAAAATGTGGGAAAAGTCAAGGGGTATGAATACTTTCTGAAGGCACTGTTGTATGTGTTCACAGATGCTGCTATGGAGCCAGCACTTGAAGACTTACAAGATGATGTGATGCAGTCCTGACGAACAGACAGGCTTGATTCTGACATCTCTGAATGGATAGAGACCTGGCACTCAGTACATCCACAATGTGGGACTGAAGGTGATTGCACATAATACAGTGCACAACAAATGTCCAGTATTTGCAACTCCCTTCTCATACCATGTTTGTGTGAGAAGTAAGATGACTTTTCTGCTCTTCTGCACACCAATATCTCTACCTGTACATGACCATCTGATCATTTATCACTCCAGTGTTAATCTGCAAAATTGTAATTATTTGCCTACCTCCTCATGCCTTTTGCACACATTGTATATAGACCCCCCCTTTGTTTTCTACTGTGTTATTGACTTGTTAATTGTTTACTCCATGTGTAACTCTTTGTTGTATGCTCACACTGCTATGCTTTATCTTGGCCAGGTCGCAGTTGCAAATGAGAACTTGTTCTCAACTAGCCTACCTGGTTAAATAAAGGTGAAATAAAAAATAATAAAAAAATGCTCCTGACCGATTGTGCTATTTTGTTCTTTTTTTTGCTTTGTTTGTAACTTATTTTTTGAAACTTTATTTTGTACTTAATGTGGCTGCTACCATCTCTTATGACCGAAAATAACTTCTGGACATCAGAACAGCGATTACTCACTGTAACGGTTTTCTAGGTGTGGTGAAGGAGAGTTGGACCAAAACGCAGCGTGTAGATTGCGATCCATTTTTAATCAAACAAAAGTAAACACGAAATAACACAAACACTACAAAACAATAAACGTAATGTGAAAACCGAAACAGCCTATACTTGCTAGATAACCATAGACTTTGCTAGATAACCCCACTAGCTACAATCCCAAATACATACACACCAAAACCCCAAGACAAAACACACCACAATACAAAAACTCCATGCCACACCCTGGCCTGACCCAATACATGAAGAAAAACACAAAATACTTAGACCAGGGCGTGACAGAAACCCCCCCTAAGGTGCGGACTCCCGAACGCACCTCAAAACAATAGGGAGGGTCCGGGTGGGCGTCTGTCGATGGTGGCGGCTCCGGCGCGGGACGTGGAACCCACTCAGTCAATGTCTTAGTCCCCTCTCCTCGCGTCCCTGGATAGACCACCCTCGCCGCCGACCATGGCCTAGTAGTCCTCACCCAGAACCCCACTGGACTGAGGAGCAGATCGGGACTGAAGGACAGCTCGGGACTGAGGCAGCTCGGGACTGAGGGGAAGCTCGGGAGTGAGAGAAAGCTCGGGAGTGAGAGAAAGCTCGGGAGTGAGAGAAAGCTCGGGAGTGAGAAGAAGCTCAGGAGTGAGAAGAAGCTCAGGCAGGTTGATGGATCTACCAGATCCTGGCTGGCTGGTGGTTCCGGCAGATCCTGGCTGACTGGCGGATCCTGGCTGACTAGCAGATCTGGCAGATCCTGGCTGACTGGTGGATCCTGGCTGACTGGCGAATCCTGGCCGACTGGCAGATCCTGGCAGATCCTGGCCGACTGGCACTACTGGCAGATCCTGGCCGACTGGCACCACTGGCGGATCCTGGTTGACTGGCACTTCTGGCGGATCCTGGAAGACTGGTGGATCCTGGCTGACTGGTGGATCCTGGCAGACTGGCGAATCCTGGCTGACTGGCGGATCCTGGCTGACTGGCGGATCCTGGCCAACTGGCAGATCCTGGCCGACTGGCAGATCCTGTACGACTGGCAGATCCTGGCCGACTGGCACTTCTGACGGATCCTGGCAGACTGGTGGATCCTGGCTGATTGGTGGATCTAACTGATCCTGACAGACTGGCGACGCTGGGCAGACTGGCGACACTGGGCAGACTGGCGACGCTGGGCAGACTGGCGGTGCTGGGCAGACTGGCGATGCTGGGCAGACTGGCGACGCTGGGCAGACTGGCGACGCTGGGCAGACTGGGGGCACTGGCGGCGCTGGGCAGACCGGCGGCACTGGCGGCGCTGGGCAGACTGGCGGCACTGGCGGCGCTGGGCAGACTGGCGGCTCCTTGCAGACTGACATCTCCTTGCAGACTGGCAGCTCCTTGCAGACTGGCAGCTCCTTGCAGACTGGCAGCTCCTTGCAGACTGGCAGCTCCTTGCAGACTGACAGCTCTGGCTGCTTCATGCAGACTGACATCTCTGGCTGCTTCATGCAGACTGGCATCTCTGGCTGCTCCATGTAGACTGACAGCTCTGGCTGCTCCATGCAGACTGGCTGCTTCATGCAGACTGGCAGCTCTGGCTGCTCCATGCAGACTGACATCTCTGGCTGCTCCATGCAGACTGACATCTCTGGCTGCTCCATGCAGACTGACAGCTCTGGCTGCTTCATGCAGACTGGCAGCTCTGGCTGCTCCATGTAGACTGACAGCTCTGGATGCTCCATGCAGGCTGGCAGCTCTGGCTTCTCCATGCAGGCTGGCAGCTCTGGCTGCGCTGAACAGGCGGGAGACTCCGTCAGCGCAGGAGAGGAGAAAGGCTCTGGCTGCGCTAAACAGGCGGGAGGCTCCGGCAGCGCTGTAGAGGAGGAAGGCTCTGGCTGCGCTGAACAGGCGGGAGGCTCCGGCAGCGCTGTAGAGGAGAAAGGCTCTGGCTGCGCTAAACAGGCGGGAGACTCCAGCAGCGCAGGAGAGTCTGATCCTGACAGACTGGCGACGCTGGGCAGACTGGCGACACTGGGCAGACTGGCGACGCTTGGCAGACTGGCGGTGCTGGGCAGACTGGCGACGCTGGGCAGACTGGCGACGCTGGGCAGACTGGCGACGCTGGGCAGACTGGGGGCACTGGCGGCGCTGGGCAGACTGGCGGCACTGGCGGCGCTGGGCAGACTGGCGGCACTGGCGGCGCTGGGCAGACTGGCGGCACTGGCGGCGCTGGGCAGACTGACAGCTCCTTGCAGACTGACAGCTCCTTGCAGACTGACATCTCCTTGCAGACTGGCAGCTCCTTGCAGACTGGCAGCTCCTTGCAGACTGGCAGCTCCTTGCAGACTGGCAGCTCCTTGTAGACTGGCAGTTCTGGCTGCTTCATGCAGACTGACATCTCTGGCTGCTTCATGCAGACTGGCATCTCTGGCTGCTCCATGTAGACTGACAGCTCTGGCTGCTCCATGCAGACTGGCTGCTTCATGCAGACTGGCAGCTCTGGCTGCTCCATGCAGACTGACATCTCTGGCTGCTTCATGCAGACTGGCAGCTCTGGCTGCTCCATGTAGACTGACAGCTCTGGATGCTCCATGCAGGCTGGCAGCTCTGGCTTCTCCATGCAGGCTGGCAGCTCTGGCTGCGCTGAACAGGCGGGAGACTCCGTCAGCGCAGGAGAGGAGAAAGGCTCTGGCTGCGCTAAACAGGCGGGAGGCTCCGGCAGCGCTGTAGAGGAGGAAGGCTCTGGCTGCGCTGAACAGGCGGGAGGCTCCGGCAGCGCTGTAGAGGAGAAAGGCTCTGGCTGCGCTAAACAGGCGGGAGACTCCAGCAGCGCAGGAGAGGAGAAAAGCGCTGGCTGCGCTGAACAGGCGAGGCGCACTGAAGGCCTGGTGCGTGGTGCTGGAACTGGTGGTACTGGATCGAGGACACGCACAGGAAGCCTGGTGCGGGGAGCTGCTACTGGAGGACTGGAGTGTGGAGGTGGCACAGGATGGGCTAGACCGTGAAGGCGTACTGGAGATCTTGAGAGCAGTGTTGGCACAGGACGTGCAAGGCTAGGGATGTGCACAGGAGGCCTGGTGCGTGAGGCTGGCACCAACTTCACCAGCCGACTAACACGCACCTCAGGACGAGTATGGAGCGCTAACCCAGGTGCCATCAAATCCCCAACACGTTCCGTCGGGCGAATTCCATGCAAAAAGCACCAACACAGCAACTCCCTCATTTCTCTCTCCTCCAATTTCCCCATTAACTCCTTCACAGTCTCTGTTTCGCTCACCTCCAACACCGGCTCTGGTTCTGGTCTCCTCCTTGGCTCCTCACGATAAACAGGGAGAGTTGGCTCAGGTCTGACTCCTGACTCTGCCACACTCTCCCTGAGCCCCCCCCCCCAATACATTTTTGGGGCTGATTCTCAGGCTTCCATCCTCTACGCCGTGCTGCCTCCTCATATCTGCGCCTCTCAGCTTTCGCCGCCTCCAGTTCTTCCTTGGGGCGGCGATATTCTCCAGGCTGAGCCCAGGGTCCTTTACCGTCCAGTTCTTCCTCCCATGTCCATTTCTCCAGGTGGTGCAGCCTCTCCCACTGCAGCTGCTGCTGCTCCTGCTGCTGCTGCCTCTGTTGCCTCTCCTGTGGCTCCTGCCTGTTAACACGCTGCTTGGTCCGTTGGTGGTGGGTGATTCTGTAACGGTTTTCTAGGTGTGGTGAAGGAGAGTCGGACCAAAACGCAGCGTGTAGATTGCGATCCATTTTTAATCAAACAAAAGTAAACACGAAATAATACAAACACTACAAAACAATAAACGTAATGTGAAAACCGAAAGCCTATACTTGTCAACTAACACAGGAACAAAGACACTAAGGACAATCACCCACAACAAACTCAAAGAATATGGCTGCCTAAATATGGTTCCCAATCAGAGACAACGATAAGCACCTGCCTCTGATTGAGAACCACTCCAGACAGCCATAGACTTTGCTAGATAACCCCACTAGCTACAATCCCAAATACATACACACCAAAACCCAAAGACAAAACACACCACAATACAAAAACTCCATGCCACACCCTGGCCTGACCCAATACATTAAGAAAAACACAAAATACTTAGACCAGGGCGTGACACTCACCACGAACTGGAAATAGCTTTTTCCTTTAACGAGTCCGACCAGAAGGATATACTGCTCTCACGGGAAGAGGCCCAAATCCCTGCCATTTGCGTGAAGAAAAGACAGAGGAAAAGAGGACGCAGATCGGACTGCCTTCTGAGAATCCGTAGCGAGGAAACTCACACTGCTTCCCGCTCTACTTGCTAACATGCAGTCATTGGAAAATAAAATTGCTGACCTACGATTACGATTGTCCTCCAGTACCAACGGGACATTAAGAACTGTAATATTTTATGTTCCACCGAGTCGTGGCTGAACAACGACACGGCTAATATAGAAATGGTGGGATTTTAATTTTAGAGATGGCTGTTGCGCAGCGACTCACTGCCTTCCTGAAGACAAACAATGTATACGAAATGCTTCAGTCTGGTTTTAGACCCCATCATAGCACTGAGACGGCACTTGTGAAGGTGGTAAATGACATTTTAATGGCATCGGACCGAGGCTCTGCATCTGTCCTCGTGCTCCTAGACCTTAGTGCTGCTTTTGATACCATCGATCACCACATTCTTTTGGAGAGATTGGAAACCCAAATTGGTCTACACGGACATGTTCTGGCCTGGTTTAGATCTTATCTGTCGGAAAGATATCAGTTTGTCTCTGTGAATGGTTTGTCCTCTGACAAATCAACTGTAAATTTCGGTGTTCCTCAAGGTTCCGTTTTAGGACCACTATTGTTTTCACTATATATTTTACCTCTTGGGGATGTTATTTGAAAACATAATGTAAACTTTCACTGCTATGCGGATGACACACAGCTGTACATTTCAATGAAACATTTGCCCTCGCTAGAAGCATGTGTTTCAGACATAAGGAAGTGGATGACTGCAAACCTTCTACTATTAAACTCGGACAAAACAGAGATGCTTGTTCTAGGTCCCAAGAAACGAAGAGATCTTCGGTTGAATCTGACAATTAATCTTAATGGTTGTACAGTCGTCTCAAATAAAACTGTGAAGGACCTCGGCGTTACTCTGGACCCTGAAGAACATATCAAGACCATTTCAAGGACAGCTTTTTTCCATCTACGTAACATTGCAAAAATCAGAAACTTTCTGTCCAAAAATGATGCAGAAAAATTAATCCATGCTTTTGTCACTTCTAGGTTAGACTACTGCAATGCTCTATTATCCGGCTACCCGGATAAAGCACTAAATAAACTTCAGTTAGTGCTAAATACGGCTGCTAGAATCCTGACTAGAACCAAAAAATGTGATCATATTACTCCAGTGCTAGCCTCTCTACACTGGCTTCCTGTCAAAGCAAGGGCTGATTTCAAGGTTTTACTGCTAACCTACAAAGCATTACATGGGCTTGCTCCTACCTATCTCTCTGATTTGGTCCTGCCGTACATACCTACACGTACGCTATGGTCACAAGACGCAGGCCTCCTAATTGTCCCTAGAATTTCTAAGCAAACAGCTGGAGGCAGGGCTTTCTCCTATAGAGCTCCATTGTTATGGAACGGTCTGCCTACCCATGTCAGAGACGCAAACTCGGTCTCAACCTTTAAGTCTTTACTGAAGACTCATCTCTTCAGTGGGTCATATGATTGAGTGTAGTCTGGCCCAGGAGTGGGAAGGTGAACGGAAAGGCTCTGGAGCAACGAACCGCCCTTGCTGCCTGGCCGGTTCCCCTCTTTCCACTGGGATTCTCTGCCTCTAACCCTATTACAGGGGCTGAGTCACTGGCTTGCTGGGGCTCTCTCATGCCGTCCCTAGAGGGGGTGCGTCACCTGAGTGGGTTGATTCACTGTTGTGGTCATCCTGTCTGGGTTGGCGCCCCCCCCCTTGGGTTGTGCCGTGGCGGAGATCTTTGTGGGCTATACTCAGCCTTGTCTCAGGATGGTAAGTTGGTGGTTGAAGATATCCCTCTAGTGGTGTGGGGGCTGTGCTTTGGCAAAGTGGGTGGGGTTATATCCTTCCTGTTTGGCCCTGTCCGGGGGTGTCCTCGGATGGGGCCACAGTGTCTCCTGACCCCTCCTGTCTCAGCCTCCAGTATTTATGCTGCAGTAGTTTATGTGTCGGGGGGCTGGGGTCAGTTTGTTATATCTGGAGTACTTCTCCTGTCCTATTCGGTGTCCTGTGTGAATCTAAGTGTGCGTTCTCTAATTCTCTCCTTCTCTCTTTCTTTCTCTCTCTCGGAGGACCTGAGCCCTAGGACCATGCCCCAGGACTACCTGACATGATGACTCCTTGCTGTCCCCAGTCCACCTGGCCATGCTGGTGTTCCAGTTTCAACTGACCTGAGCCCTAGGACCATGCCCCAGGACTACCTGACATGATGACTCCTTGCTGTCCTCAGTCCACCTGGCCATGCTGCTGCTCCAGTTTCAACTTCCACCTGACTGTGCTGCTGCTCCAGTTTCAACTGTTCTGCCTTATTATTATTCGACCATGCTGGTCATTTATGAACATTTGAACATCTTGGCCATGTTCTGTTATAATCTCCACCCGGCACAGCCAGAAGAGGACTGGCCACCCCACATAGCCTGGTTCCTCTCTAGGTTTATTCCTAGGTATTGGCCTTTCTAGGGAGTTTTTCCTAGCCACCGTGCTTCTACACCTGCATTGCTTGCTGTTTGGGGTTTTAGGCTGGGTTTCTGTACAGCACTTTGAGATATCAGCTGATGTACGAAGGGCTATATAAATAAATTTGATTTGATTTGATTTGATTTTCCATGCACCGGCAGAACAGAGATGCTACGTTTGGTACTGTAAGACGAGGGGTGGGGTTGTGTGACTTTTTGTCAATAACAACTGGTGCTCGATGTCTAATCTTAAATAAGTTTTGAGGTATTGAACGCCTGAGGTAGAGTACCCTATGATAAGCTGTAGACCACACTATCTGTATTATTCGTAGCCATCTATTTACCACCACAGACTGATGCTGGCACTAGACCACACTCAACCAACTCTATAAGACCATAAGCAAACAAGAAAATATTCATCCAGAAGTGGCGCTCCTAGTGGCCGGGGACTTTAATGCAGGCAAACTTAAATCAGTTTTACCAAATTTTTACCAGCATGTCACATGTGCAACCAGAGGAAAATAAACTCTAGACCACCTTTATTCCACACACAGAGATGCATACAAAGCTCTCCCCCACCCTCCATTTGGCAAATCTGACCATAATTCTATCCTCCTGATTCCTGCTTACAAGCAAGAACCAGTGACTCGCTCAATACTGGAATATGTTCCGGGATTCATCCAATGGCATTGAGGAGAATACCACCTCAGTCATTGGCTTCATCAATAAGTGCATCGACAACGTCGTCCCCACAGTGACCATACGTACACATCCCAACCAGAAGCCATGGATTACAGGCAACATCCACATCGAGCTAAAGGCTAGAGATGCCGCTTTCAAGGAGTGGGACACTAATCTGGAAGCTTATAAGAAATTCCGCTATGCCCTCAGACAAACCATCAAACAAGCAAAGCGATAATACAGGATCAAGATTGAATCCTACTAGACTGGCTCTGACGTTCTGGATGACTGTGTGACAATGCTCTCGGTAGCCGATGTGAGCAAGACCTTTAAACAGATCAACATTCACAAAGCCGCGGGGCCAGATGCATTAATAGGACGTCTACTCAAAGCATGCGGGGACCAACTGGCAAGTGTCTTCACTGACATGTTCAACCTCTCCCTGACTGTGTCTGTAATACCTACATGTTTCAAGCAGACCACCATAGTCCCTGTATCCAAGAAAGTGAAGGTAACCTGCCTAAATTATTACCGCACCATAGCACTCATGTCCGTAGCCATGAAGTGCTTTGAAAGGTTGGTCAAGGCTCACATTAACAGCATCCTCCCGGACACCCTAGACCCATACCGCCCCAACAGATCCGCAGATGACACAATCTCAATCGCACTCCACAATGCCCTTTCCCACCTGGACAAAAGGAACACCTATGTGAGAATGCTGTTCATTGACGACAGCTCAGTGTTCAACACCATAGTGCCCACGAAGCTCATCAATAAGCTAAGGACCCTGGGACTACACACCTCCCTCTGCAACCTGATCCTGGACTTCCTGACGGGCCGCCTCCAGGTGGTAAGGGTAGGCAACAACACGTCTGCCACGCTGATCCTCAACACTGGGGCCCCTCAGGGGTGTGTACTTAGTCCCCTCCTGTACTCTTTGTTCACCCACGACTGTGTGGCCAAACACGACTCCAACACTATTATTAAGTTTGGGGGCGACACAACAGTGGAAGGCCTGATCACAGACAACAATGAGAGTTCAGAGAACTGACAGTGTGGTGCCAGGACGAAAAGGCGGGCCGAACTGGCCCCCATTAATATCAACGGGGCTGTAGTGGAGCGGGTCGAGAGTTTCAAGTTCCTTGGTGTCCACATCACCAATGAACTATCATGGTCCAAACACACCAATACAGTTGTGAAGAGGCCACGACAAAACCTTTTTCCCCTCAGGAGAATGAAAATATTTGCCATGGGTCCCCAGATCCTCAAATATTTCTACAGCTGCATCATTGAGAGCATCCTGACCGGTTGTATCACCGCCTGGTATGGCAACTGCTCGGCATCCAGCCGTAAGGCGCTACAGAGGGTTGTGCGCACGGCCCAGTACATCACTGAGGCCTAGCTTCCTGCCATCTAGGACCTATATAATAGGCGTGTCAGAGGATAGCCCATAAAATTGTCAGAGACTCCAGTCTCCAGTTTTCTCTGCAGTCTCCAGTTTTCTCTTCTACCGCATGGCAAGCGGAACCTGAGCGCCATGTCTAGGACCAAAAGGCTCCTAAACAATTTCTACCCCCAAGCCATAAAACTGCTGAACAATTAATCAAATAGCCACCGGACTATTACATTGACTCCCCCCCTCCATTTGTTTTGTGTACTGCTGGTGCTTGCTGTTTATTATCCTCACATAGTCACTTCACCCCTACCTACATGTACAAATGACCTCAACTAACCTGTTCCCCCGCACACTGACTCGGTACCGGAACCCCCTGTATATAGCCTTGTTATTGTTATGTTACTGTGTTACTTTTAATCATTTTTTTATTAAATGTTTTACTTTTGTTTATCTGGTGATTATCTCCTTAAACTCTTCTTGAACTGCACTGTTGGTTAGGGCTTGTAAGTAAGCATTTCACTGTAAGGTCTACACTTGTTGTATTCGGCACCTGACAAATAAAGTTTGATTTGATTTGTGTCAGATATGAACAATCCTAACTGCCATTGGTAATAGAACAGTGACTATGTGTGTATGTGGCATCTCACATCTCACTGTAAATCTCCCTGTAGTTATTGAACACAACCTGCAGGAGGTTTGTTTGTTGTGATTGAATGGAGCGAAATAGCTGTGGGCAAGGTCCTGACAGATGAGTGTGTCTTGGTGGTGGCAAGGACACACCCAAGAAACTAGAGAGGGTCGATGCCGATTATGGGTCTCAAGGAGGCCAATGTATGAATTAATAAATTCATTTGAAAATGTTGAGGACAAACTTTCCCAGTGACAGCCATGTATGAATTAATAAATCAATTTTAAAATGTTGAGGACAAACTTTCCCAGTGACAGCCATGTATGAATTAATAAATCAATGTTAAAATGTTGAGGACAAACTTTCCCAGTGACAGCCATGTATGAATTAATAAATCAATTTTAAAATCAAACAATAAATGTGACTTTGTGTTCAACAATCTAACTACATAACAATATAATGGTAATAATTATATTTGAATGGTAAATTAAGATAGCATAGGCCTATTCGCAATACAAGTGAATACATATTCAATAGGAGTGTGTTAATGCATTGAGTTATTGAGCTTGTTTTGACAGTACAGTCTATGGTGCTACAGATGACAATCTGTTTACCTTCAATTTGGGACTTCTATTTGCCTACTGATGAACAACATATTTCTATTACAGCATGTTGGATGACTGTCATTCATATTCCATTCACCCAGTTATATGTAACATCAATAAGTTTAGGCTACTACATGATACTATAATTGTCCCTATACCCATCATGAGGTTGCTACAACCTAGCTTATGAATTAAAGTTTATAACGTAGGTGCACAGAGGTCGTGAGAAAATGTTTGAGGTGACAGACAATGACACATGGACAGACCTTGCACACTTTTGCCTGCATCTAGCTGATCTAGGGTGTAATCATTAGTCCAACAGTTGCAAACGAGAGTTTCTATTGGACAAATTCAGGTATGATTATTCCAGTTTCATTCCGTTTGCTTCCATTTAAGAAACGTTTTTCAACAGAATTGACGGAATGAATACACCCCTGATCACATGTAAACACAGTTCACTTTCATAGCAGCCACGTTGTATACCTTCACTCATCTATGCGCTCTCATCTTCTCACCTTTTACCTTTGCTTGTGGACTTCAATGCACAACACTTCAGCTGTATGTGACCAGGCGAAACAAACTTTCCAAGCCAAACCATATCATAACCTCTACACACAGCCTACATCATTGTCACCATATTAGCTAAAGTAACATCATAGTCAACATAGCATTAGTAAACCTGCTACAATCCTGCAGTACAGTGTACAGTGAGTAAGCAGTTTATCAGTTACACCTGCAGGCCCTAGTGCCAATACATTAGTAAAACCATGGTGCTACTGTAAGGGATTTCCTCCTCTTCTTCCGAAGAGGAGAGGCGAAAAGGATCAGAGGACCAATATGCGGTGTGGTAAGTGTCCATGGTTCTTTTAATATGTAAATTTACTCATGAACAACTGATACAACAAAACAAGAAACGTGTGAAAACCCTCAACAGCCCTATCTGGTGCAAAACACAAAGACAGGAACAATCACCCACCAACACACAGTGACACCCAGGCTACCTAAGTATGATTCTCAATCAGAGACAACTAATGACACCTGCCTCTGATTGAGAACCATACTAGGCCGAAACATAGAAAACCCCAAATCATAGAAAATCAAACATAGACTACCCACCCAACTCACGCCCTGACCATACTAACTAAATACAAAACACAGGAAATAAAGGTCAGAACGTGACAGTACCCCCCCCCCAAAGGTGCGGACTCCGGCCGCAAAACCTTGACCTATAGGGGAGGGTCTGGGTGGGCGTCTGTCCGCGGTGGCGGCTCTGGCGCAGGACGCAGACCCCACTTCACCATTGTCTTAGTCCGCCTTATTGTCCGCCTCCGTGGCTTTCTCACCATGGCCACCCCTCTCAATGACCCCACTGGACAGAGGGGCAGCTCAGGACAGAGGGGCAGAAGCTCTGGCGCCTCTGGGCTGAGGGGCTCTGGCGCCTCAGACTCCGGCAGCGGCGCCGGACAGGCGGGAGACTCCGGCAGCAGCGCCGGACAGGCGGGAGACTCCGGCAGCAGCGCCGGACAGGCGGGAGGCTCCGGACAGGCGGGAGGCTCCGGCAGCGGCGCCGGACAGGCGGGAGGTTCCGGCAGCGGCGCCGGACAGGCGGGAGGCTCTGGCAGCAGCGCCGGACAGGCGGGAGGCTCCAGACAGGCGGGAGGCTCCGGCAGCGGCGCCGGACAGGCGGGAGGCTCCGGCAGCGGTGCCGGACAGGCGGGAGGCTCCGGACAGGCGGGAGGCTCCGGCAGCGGCGCCGGACAGGCGGGAGGCTCCGGCAGTGGCGCCGGACAGGCGGGAGGCTCTGGCAGCAGCGCCGGACAGGCGGGAGGCTCCAGACAGGCGGGAGGCTCCGGCAGCGGCGCCGGACAGGCGGGAGACTCCGGCAGCAGCGCCGGACAGGCGGGAGGCTCCGGACAGGCGGGAGGCTCCGGCAGCGGCGCCGGACAGGCGGGAGGCTCCGGCAGCAGCGCCGGACAGGCGGGAGGCTCCGGACAGGCGGGAGGCTCCGGCAGCGGCGCCGGACAGGCGGGAGGCTCCGGCAGCGGCACCGGACAGGCGGGACCACCTGCAGGGAGAAGACGGAGAGACAGCCTGGTGCGTGGGGCTGCCACAGGAACCACCAGGCTGGGGAGACCTTCAGGGGGCTTGGTGTTAGGAGGAGGCACCTGAAGGACCGGGCTGTGGGGGAGCACTGGAGCTCTGGTGCGCAACCTTGGCACCACTTCCCCAGGCTGGACAACTACTCTAGCCCGGACCCTCCAGAGTGCAGGCACAGGTTGAACCGGGCTGTGGATAAGCACGGGAGATCTAGTGCTCACTACACGCACCTCTCCCCTAGGCTCCACTCCCACATTTGCCCGGCACGAGCGGAGCGCAGGCAGAGGACGCACTGCACCCTCCCAGCGCCCCGGAGACACAGCACGCAGAGCCGGCGCAGGATAACCTGGACCAAAACTGCGTACCGGCGACCAGACCCGCTGAGCAGGCACCATACGCCCTGGCTCAATGCCCACACTCGCATGGCACTTTCGGGGGGCTGCCCTATAGCGCACCGGGCTATGGACACGCACTGGCGACACCGTGCGCTTAACCGCATAACACGGTGCCTGACCAGTAATGCGCTGCTTATCATAAGCACGAGGAGTGAGCTCAGGTCTGCTACCTGGCTTAGTACCACACCTCGTCTGCCCCCCCCAAAAAAAATTTGGGGGCTGCCTCTCGTACCTGTCGCACTGCCGTGCTGCCTCCTCATCTCGCCCCCGCTCAGCTTTCGGGCGGTGATGTTCCCCAGCCTTTGCCCAGGGTCCCTCTCCGTTCAGTATCTCCTCCCATGTCCAGGAGTCCTGTGATGCTGGCCGCTGTTGTTGCTGTTGTTTCTGCTGCTGCTGCTGTCGTCGCTGCTGTTTACCACGCCGCTTGGTCTTTGGTTGGTGGGTGATTCTGTAAGGGATTATCAGAGGACCAATATGCGGCGTGGTAAGTGTCCATGGTTCTTTTAATATGTAAATTTACTCATGAACAACTGATACAACAAAACAAGAAACGTGTGAAAACCCTCAACAGCCCTATCTGGTGCAAAACACAAAGACAGGAACAATCACCCACCAACACACAGTGACACGCAGGCTACCTAAGTATGATTCTCAATCAGAGACAACTAATGACACCTGCCTCTGATTGAGAACCATACTAGGCCGAAACATAGAAAACCCCAAATCATAGAAAATCAAACATAGACTACCCACCCAACTCACGCCCTGACCATACTAACTAAATACAAAACACAGGAAATAAAGGTCAGAACGTGACAGCTACCCTAGAGAGTGCTGTTGAGGCTACTTTAGACCTTCATTGCAAAACAGTGTGTTTTAATCAATTATTTGGTACTGAGAACATATTTAGTATTGTTTTATCTAAAAAGGACATGTTAAATGTTTCACTGTTTTTACTTTTATCAACTGTCAATGTACGGATATGATTGCGGCTGGTCAGATCAGCACACCAGTAAATACCTAATGTTTCACCGCAAGTCAGATGGCTAGTTGCCAAAAATGGTGCTTCAAAATGGTAATCAGCTAACGTTAGCTAGCTACATTGGCTATTAGCTCCTATCTGATATCTTAGCAGCATGTTTATCTAGCCAACTAGGTAGCATAGTAGCGAATATAGCTAGCTAGCTAGCACCACAGATAAAACGATTAGTTATCGTAATCTTTGCTAACAGGTCATATAGCCATATGCTTATTTCATGCATGTCCTGGCACATAGACACATGCCTTATTATTAGTGAATTAAAGAAACAGGAATTCAATTTTAGTCACTGTGTCAATTCATCCATTTCTCAATACCACACCTTTCTGTTGGAGAACGAGCTAGCTTGCTGCTGCTGTTGATTTTCCCAGCTAGACATTCCTCAGCATTGTGCAGTGCTCGTGGCTCAGACGGTGAGTGGTGGCTGGCATAGCAGCAGTTTTGTTATGTAGCTGGACTATCGGCAACACCGATAGAGAAGGGCCAATAACCGACTAGAAAAGGCCAAAATCGGCCCAATGTATTGACTTGGCCGATTATCGGTCATTCTCTACAAGAAACACCCACATTAAACCACACCCCCAAGCCAACTCACATTTGGCTTCTGTCATGTCCGCCAGCATTTCTTGAGGAGCAAGCCAAAATACTAGGCGGGTACAGTTCCCCTTTTAAAACAGTAGTATGTGCTTATTGATGAAGCTCACAGTAAACAGTAAGCTCACAGTCATTCAATAAACCTGAGAACTGTCCCATTCAGTTCTGTCTCTTTCCTCACACTGCCTGCCTGGCGGTCTCTGATTAGATTGGCTGATGAGATGAGATTGTTCCTTCCTTTTTTTGTCCAATGATACTCCAATATAATAATGAGAGGGATGCTATCCACTTGCACTATTAAGTGTGTATGATTAGCCTACAGAGAACGCCAGGTCCTTTGCGATAATGATACCCTGCACTGCTTTTAACATGGGAGACAAATTGGCTTTGTGTAAAATGTCAGGGCGGGTTTTATGGACGCTCCCTGAGGGGTGATGCAGAGTAATTGGGGCCTGAAAAGGCAAAAAAAAAATGCTTTGGATTCCAGGGATCCTTTATGGGGAAGATCGGGTGGGTCCTACACATCACACACACATATGAGTGCGCACACACGCGCGCGCGCACACAGCCGAGACTAAAACATGACCCACATACTGCAGCCAGCCTCAGTCATACCCCTAGTCTAAGCTGTGTGTGTCTTTGTGTGTGTGTGTGTGTGTGTGTGTGTGTGTGTGTGTGTGTGTGTGTGTGTGTGTGTGTGTGTGTGTGTGTGTGTGTGTGTGTGTGTGTGTGTGTGTGTGTGTGTGTGTGTGTGTGTGTGTGTGTGTGTGTGTGTGTGTGTGTCTGTGTGTGTGTGTGTGTGTGTGTGTGTGTGTGTGTGTGTCTGTGTGTGTGTGTTCTCTTTGTGACATCAGTGACTGGGTTGAATGGATTTATTGGCTTCCACAGCTGCTCCAAGGGACCAGAGAAAGCCATTAGAAAACACATCAGCCATGCAAATATAACCCCGGATGATGGGAACATTTCCATGTATTAAAAATGTGGGATACAGTTTCAGTTTCTCTGAAGACTATCAATGACCACCACCATAGCAAGGAACGCTGCTAAACGTCACCATCTACTTCTGAATTAATGGATGAATGGATGAATTAATGAAAGAATGGATGAATGACAATTATGTTTTTACAGTGATGTGCTTAGGAGTTGATGATTATGCTTGCATCTTTTTGTGATAAGATATCTAGTCGTAGTTGCATATTTTAAAGAAAAACGTATTTTACCAGGTAAGTTGACTGAGAACACATTCTAATTTACAGCAACGACCTGGGAAATAGTTTTGTGCATAATAGTGCATGGGGCTGTACCGAGACCACAGCTATCATCATAGGAAGGAGCAGAACAGGGCTGTGTACTGCAGTCATTGCATTTAAAAGTAGCAAGAGGGGGCCTAGTAGATCCATGACTGAACAAGAGCCCCCTTTGTTTTGTGATAGACGCGCACACACAGACTTGGCCCAGTGCAGCAGCAGTGCACTTATTTTGGCCCAGCACCTACTGTATGTCTGAGTCAAGCCCTGCTGTTTGTACTGAGGCGTGGAGGGCGGTGAGTCCCATGGCAGGTTACAGGGGGAGGAGTTGTCGCTGTGATTAATAACCCAGGACTAAACTTCCACCAGTGAGAGTAAATGTCATTCTGGTTCATCAGTTTCGATGTATTGTCCATGTGAGGACAATACAACATAACTGATAAGGTTTAGAGCATTGACACTTTTGTAGCTTTAATGAGGCTTACACAAGAGTTTGAGTTCCTCAAGTGCCTATTCCAATGTTGAGATAGTTGCAACTGTTATATTTCAATAATGTATATTAAAGTATGTAATGTGCTAAAATATTGAATAAAACTGTTAAGTTGAGGTGTACAAACTTCACATGATGAACACCAATTACTTTTGCTATCATAGGTGACCAAAAACAACTACCCGGAAGCCACTCCCCCAATAGGCCACGCCTCCTGAAAATAACAAGATTACCCAAATATTGGTTAATTTAATTAACCAGCAGTTAAAATTTTATTCACTATTTTAAGGAGGCTTGGCCTAATGGGGTGTGGCTTTAATATTGTTATTTTTGGCCACCCGTGAGAGTAAATGTAATTCCTGTGTTTCATGTTAAGTTTGTACACTGCAAATTCAAATTTTCCTTCAATATTTCAGTATACTTTTAATAACATTATTATTTCAACATTATCACAAAGTGGTAACTATCCTGACATTGGGATATGCATAACCACTTGTAAAACGCCTCATTAAAACTACCGAAGTGTCAGTGCTCAGCCTTAATGTGTGATGACAATACAACAGAACAGATGAATCAGAATTACATTTACACTCACAGGTGATCAAAAATAACTTTCTGAAAGCACACGCCCCTACTAAGCCACACATCCAGTCTTCACACCTCAACATTTTTGTATCATCAGTGATGCTTACAGAAGTGTATAAGTTCCTTAACACTAGAACCGCCATAGGTCAATGGCCACTGACGTTTGATTTTGTAAATAAGATTAATCTGCCCCACAAAAAGCAATGTTCTGCTCCATCCCTGACTGCTCCATCCCTCCATCCCTGACTGTCCTAAATGTTACAAATTTTACATTGCTCATTTGTCAGAATGTTTAAATCACAAACAGAAAAATATTTAGAGCCTATTTACCAGTTTTTTTCACACCTATTCCCAACTTAATCCGCCAAGACAATTCGCAGTAGGACGTTGGTACCCAGTCAGGCGCTAATATGTCCTTCTTTCCTCACTGAATAAATTACAAATGGATGAATGGGCAATAATTGTGCACCTTCACAATTTAATTTAAATTAAAATCAAACTGGACAATAAAGAGGGTGAAGTGGTTGATTTAATTTAGAAAGACAATAGTGTAATTTTGAGCTTGTGTTATGCCTATTTATCAGCGTTGGTGCTCATGGTAATAATTTGACCGTGCACCTTATGGGTCGATACCATTCTCTTTTCAAATCAAATCAAATCAAATGTAATTGTATATGTCACATGCGTCAAATACAACAGGTGTAGTAGACCTTACAGTGAAATGCTTACTTACAAGCCCTTAACCAACAATGCAGTTTTAAGAAAATACCAACAACCCCCCCCCCCCAAAAGTAAGAGATAATAATAACAAATAATTAAAGAGCAGCAGTAAATAACAAGAGCGGGTCTATATACAGGGGGTACCGGTACAGAGTCAATGTGCCGGGGCACCGGTGTCGAGGTAATTGAGGTAATATGTACATGCATGTTTTACTATATAAAAATAAGCTGTTATGGGACTGTTTCATGTATTGTTACTATATTACTGATGACATTTAAGGGAAACAAAAAAATGTTACGTGTTGCGGTAGGCCTTCAGAATATTGCAAAACATATCCTTGACTCTATCCAAGTTGATATGCACGAAAAAAACGATGTGTAATCTGATGAGTGTAAATATGATCAGTTGTCAAATTGTACATGAAGAGGTGGGCACATCTTGTAATTGACAGATGCAGGGAAAGGAGCATCATTTCATAAAATCCTCAGTCAGAGTCACATGCAGGTAAAACATTTTTATTTCTATATAGTAGCCTGACTGCAGTTTGGCTTCGTTACTGACATGAGGGCAAATGCTCACCTTCAATGGCCACTGGCACGCTGGAGGTGTGCTCTTCAATAATCAATTCTGGTTGACGGACAACGAACACAATTGCATTTTATTGATGGCAATTTGAATGCACAGAGATACAGTGACGAGATCATGAGGCCCATTGTCGTGCCATTCATCTGCCGCAATCACCTCATGTTTCAGAATGATAATGCACGGCCCCATGTCGCAACGATCTGTACACAATTCCTTGAAACTGAAAATGTCCCAGTTCTTCCATGGCCTGCATACTCACCAGACATGTCACCCATTGAGCATGTTTGGGATGCTCTGCATCGAAGTGTACGGCAGCTTGTTTTAGTTCCCGCCAATATCCAGCAACTTCGCACAGCCATCGAAAAGGAATGGGACAACATTGCACAGGCCACAATAAACAGCCTGATCAACTCTATCTGAAGGAGACGTGTCACGCTGGATGAGGCAAATGGTGGCCACACCAGATATTGACTGGTTTCCTGATCCGCGCCCCTACTTTTTGTCAATAAATTAGGGAGTAATGAATTTATTTCAATGTACTGATTTCCTTATATGAACTGTAACTCAGTAAAATCGTTGAAATTGTTCCATGTTGCGTTTATATTTTTGTTCAGTGTGTATGTTCAGCATTTCAGTTCACAAAGTTTGAAATAAAGCTAAGCAATACGTCAAAAGATGGAAGATGAAAGGGCAACTTTCTATAACCATAATGACTCAACTTTTATTCATTCTATCAATTTGAAACTGATTCAGAATCTTGAAAGCACTAGTAGGAAGGTGTATGTGGAAGCAGCTGTTGATAGCTAAAAAAACATGGAAACAGCATACAATTCAGTTGTGAATCTCGAACTGTTAGACATCTTTTTAGCATTAGAATAAATGCTAAGGGTAAGCGCCGGTACCCAGTTACATGTACAACCACAAATCCTGGTACATGAGTGTTTCTCAACATATGGTACAAATTTGCCACATGGACCTATCACTTCCGCCATATTAGATTTTCCGCCATCTGGATCTTTGATCAAATTTTCAGAAATCTTCTTATCATGAACCGTATATCCGATTGACTCGAAACTCAGAATGTATGTTACCAATCTCTGTCCCTAGTACGTTTGCGAAAAGCTAAGCAATGTGTCAAAAGATCAGAGAGAAAAATAAAATACAAATGTCCTCAATTAACACCTTATATCTCCACTTCTCTTTGCTTGATCAAATTGAAACTTGCACATTAAGTGTTTTCAATTGCTACATGTACACAAGAGAGGATGTATAATGATTCCATGCAAATGTCTCTTTCAGTCTGCTAATAAGCAAGCATCTATTTTATTGTTGCTTGCAGATATATTTTGTATTGATTTCAAAGGAGAAAACTGAGGGAAAATCATGAATGTTCAACCTGTGTACTTGCTTGCTCATAAATAAACCATTGAGTCGTGGTATGAATATCAACATTCTGTAATTCTGTATAGCCAGAATGTAACAACATATTCAAAATCAACAACCACCCACAAGTACATATAGACACTCTCTACAGCTGAGGGAAATCCTCATTCAAACATACACTTACTAGGTCTGCATCCCAAATGGCACACTATTCCCTATGTAGTGCAGGTATTGCATAGGGGGCCATGGTCAAAGGTAGTGCACTACATAGGGAATATGGTGTCATTTGGGATGCAAAGAAACCTGACGTCTCAGAAGAGCCTTCATACTTATAAATAAAAAATCCATTCTCGATAATAAATAATGCAATTCCTGCGTCTCTAGTCTCTCGCTCGAGGAAACGTTTCCATCAATTGCATGGGTCTTGTTTGTTATTACCCAGCCCTGCAGGATAAATTTGTTCAACACAATCTAATACCATGAGGCGTTACAAGGCGCAGAGGCTGACAGATTTGTTGCAGTGCGAGTTAATCTTTCATAATCACTGATAGAGCCATTGAACAGACGTGATGGTGTGTGTGTGTGTGTGATGGTGATGTGCAGGTTGACTCATAACCCACAGTCCCCGCGGTTACATACGTGGGGCCAACAGGTTTAGGATCATGAAATATTCTGTGGATGGGTGGTGGGCGGTTTGAATAAAGAGAAGAAAAAAAAAATCCATAAATGTATATTTATTGTGCATACACATTGTAGGTTCTATCAATTTAATTGTTTGCATGAATTCAATTGATTAGACATGATTTGGAAAGGCACACACCTGTCTATATAAGGTCCCAGAGTTGACAATGCATGTCAGAGCAAAAACCAAGCCATGATGTTGAAAGAATTGGATTGGATTGGGTAGAGGCACAGCTCTGGGGAAGGGTACCAAAACATTTCTGCAGCATGGAAGGTCCCCAAGAACACAGTGGCCTCTATCATTCTTAAATGGAAGAAGTTTGGAAACACTAAGACTCTTCTTAGAGCTGCCTGGCCAAACTGAGCAGTGGGGGGAGAAGGCCCTTGGTCAGGGAGGTGACCAAGAACCCAATGGTCACTCTGACAGAGCTCCAGTTCCTCTGTGGAGGAACACCACTGTTTATATTCGGCCATATTCCCAGTCATCTTTCAGTGGTTAAATGCGATGATTCGCTCTTTCAGTTTTGTGCTAATGCCGCCATCTATCCACGGTTTCTGGTTAAGGTAGGATTTAATAGTCACAGTGGGTACAACATCTCCATATGCACTTCCTTATAAACTCACTCACCGAATCAGCGTATAAATCAATGTTATTCTTTGAGGCTGCCCGGAACATTTCCCAGTCTGTGTGATCAAAACCATCTTGAAGTGTGGATTCCGATTGGTCAGACCAGCGTTGAATAGTTCTTGTCACAGCTACATCCTGTTTGAGTTTCTGTCAATTGGATGGTAGGAGAAAAATGGAGTCGTGGTCAGATTTGCCGAAGGGAGGGTGAGGGAGGGCCTTGTATGCATTGTGGAAATATTGAGTAGCAGTGATCCAGTGTATTGCCCGCATGAGTGTGACAATCAATATGCTGATAGAATTTATGCACCCTTGTTCTCAAATGTGCTTTTTTTTTTAATCCCTAGCTACAATAAATGCAGCCTCAGGTTATGGTTTCCAGTTTGCATAGAGTCCAGTGAAGTTCCTTGAGGGCCGTTTTGTATCGGTTTGAGGGGGTATATACACGACTGTGACAATGACCGACTAGAATTCTCTTGGGAGATAATATGGTCAGAATTTGATTGTAAGGAATTCTTGGTCAGGTGAACAAAAGGACTTGAGTTCCTGTATGTTGTTATGATTACACCATGAGTCGTTAATCATGAAGCATACACCTCCGCCCTTCTTTTTCCCAGAGAGATGTTTATTTCTGTCCTGAGAGAGCCATGTTTCCATGAAACAGAGAATGTTACAATCTCTGATGTCTCTCTGGAAGGCAACCCTTGCCCTAATTTCATCTACCTTGTTATCTAGAGACTGGACATTGGCGAGTAATATACTCAGAAGTGTTGGGTGGTGTGCACGCCTTCGAAGACAAAAAAAAACAGAAAACCTGAACATGCATAACTATTCACCCCCACAAAGTCAATACTTTATACCTTTTGCAGCAATTACAGCTGCAAGTCTCTTGGGGTATGTCTCTATAAGCTTGGTACATCTAGCCACTGGGTTATTTGCCCATTCTTCAAGGCAAATCTGCTCCAGCTCCTTCAAGTTGGATGGGTTCCGCTTGTGTACAGCAATCTTTAAGCCATACCACAGATTCTCAATTGGATTGAGGTCTGGGCTTTGACTAGGCCATGTAACAGCAGCTCTTCAACTTCAGCAGGCTGAAGAAAGACATTTAAATGTTTCCCCTTAAACCACTCTAGTGTTGCTTTAGCAGTATGCTTAGGGTCATTGTCCTGCTGGATGGTGAACCTCCATCCCAGTCTCAAATCTCTGGAAGACTGAAACAGGTTTCCCTCAATAATTTCCCTGTATTTAGCTCCATCCATCATTCCTTCAATTCTGACCAGTTTCCCAGTCCCTACTGATGAAAAACATCCCCACAGTATGATGCTGCCACCACCATGCTTCACTGGTGGATGATGGTGTTCTCAGGGTGATGAGAGGTGTTGTGTTTGTCAGATAACGCAGCGTTGTCCTTGATGGCCAGAGTACCTTCTTCCATGTGTTTGGGGAGTCTCCCACATGCCTTTAGGCGAACACCAAACGTGTTTGCTTATTTTTTTCTTTAAGCATGGACTTTTATCTGGCCACTCTTCTGTAAAGCCCAGCTCTGTGGAGTGTACAGCTTAAAGTGGTCCTATGGACAGATACATAAATGTGTGTGTTGTTTGCCAATTTTAACCACACACTTGTTGTTTGTGTACATAGATTTTATAATGTCGTATGTTTTACCCCCAACACCACTTTCCATAGAAGCACGGTGGCTTCTACACCTAAAAACTCCCTAGAAAGGCCAAAACCTAGGAAGAAACCTAGAGAGGAACCAGGCTATGTGGGGTGGCCCCAAAAAGACTATTGCTATAATAATTTAGGACATCATTTATATGTGACAAGGCAATGAGACATTGACAGACATTCAGAGACTTTTTACATTTCACAAGTTTGATAGATTTATAAAATTGTAACAGTTCAATGAAAAAAAACTACAAAATAAGGAATTTTTACACCCAATGTACATTTGTGAATATAATATTTGGCCAAGAGAATAATAATGTTAATAAAATAGTTATGATCGGAATTACAAGGAGAGGGCATAATACCATTTAATATCATCAACGGTAAACATGGGTAATTCTGGAAATGTTATACACAACCATTCATGAATTTCAATCCATAGTTTACTAGAATGGAGGCATGAATTTGTAAAATTATCTATTGATTCTGAATCAGAGGATCAAAAATACAAGGCATTATATTGTCATCTTTTGTGCAAGAAATCATTAACAGGGTAGATGGAAGAAAATATTTTTAAAGTAGTTTCATTAACTTTTGGGATAACTGGACAATTAAGGAAAAAGGTAATTGCTTTTGACCATAGCATGGGTTGATCACTTCCATAGCAATATATTGAATTATAATCACCAAAAATTACTTCATTAACTGCCAATCATATCCACTTGTTGTTGAATTTTTTGTCGAAAAGATTCAAGTCACTAATTTGTAAACTTGGATAAGAGGGAACAACCTCATAATATAACAAAGTGTTCTTAATAAGTCCAAGTAAAGCAAGTGGAATTGCTTTGCAAACCTTCTGGGTAATTGTATGGTCCTGCAGGGCCTTATATTATGTAGTAGGTCTACCTGTTTGAGCTCCTGTTAGACAGATTCGATTTGGTTACTCAAGGGAGGTTGTACAGTCTTGCCCTCTACCAGTCTCCATTCAGATAGGACAGTTTAAGCCTGATACAGAGGCTATTTCTTTTGGGCTATTGCCTAGTTTATATTTGGTAAATCTACTTGAAAATGTTGTATGATATGGCACTTTCACCTGTAAATAAATATAGTCTCTGAGCACGTCAACCTGCCTTGCCTTCTGCTCTTGTCATGCCCTTACAACTGCTACAAGGTCTCTATTTTACAATTACATAGGGTAATCAAAATGTGTTGTAGACAAAATAATGAAAAGGGCTGTCTGGTAGTGTCACGTTCGTCATATTGATGAGACCAAGGCGCAGTGTGATAAGCATACATACTTCTTATAATGAAGGAAAAAAACACTAAACAAACTAACAAAGAAACAAAACGAACGTGAAGCTATATAATAACGAGTGCTGACATGCAACTACACATAGACAATAACCCACCAAACCAAAATGGCAAATTTGCAACCTAAAAAGGATCCCCAATCAGAGACAACGATAAACAGCTGTCTCTGATTGGGAACCAATTCAGGCCACCATAGACCTACATTTACCTAGACAAAACCAAAAGCCCATAGATATACAAAAAACCCTAGACAAGACAAAAACACCCCCCCCCCAAAGGTGCGGACTCCCAGCCGCAAACCTAAACCTATATGGGAGGGTCTGGGTGGGCATATAACCTCGGTGGCGGCTATGGATCTGGACGCCGCCCCCCTTCTTTCATCTGAGTCCGCTCTGGTAGCACAGACCCGTGGATCATCGTCGGAGGCTCTGGACTGCGGATCCTCGCTGCGTGGATCATCGCCAAATGTTCTGGACTGGGGACCATCGCTGGAGACTCCGGACTGGAGACCGTCGCTGGAGACCCCGGACTGGGGACCGTCGCTGGAGGCCCCGGACTGTGGCCCGTAGTAGGAGGTTCTGGACTGTGGCCCATTGTTGGAGGTTCCGGACTGTGACCCGTCGTTGGAGGTTCCGGTCTGTGAACTGTCGCCGGAAGCTCTGGACTGGGTACTGTCGCCAAGCGCTCTGTACTGGGTACTGTCGCCGGATGCTCTGGACTGGGTACTGTCGCCAGACGCTCTGGACTGGGTACTGTCGCCGAACGCTCTGGACTGCCGAACCGCAGTGTAGACCTGGTGAGTGGTGCCGGCACTGGTGGTACCGGGCTGTGGACACGCACCTCAGGGCGAGTGCTAGGAGCAGAAACAGGGTGTACTGGACTGCCAAGGCGCACTATGGGCCTGGTGCGTGGTGCCGGCACTGGTGGTACCGGGCTGGGGACACGCACCTCACGGCGAGTGCGAGGAGCAGGAACAGGGCATACTGGACCCTGGAGGCGCACTGGAGGCCTGGTGCGTCGTGCGGGCACTGGTGGTACCGGGCTGGGGACACTCACCTCAAGGCGAGTGCGAGTAGCAGGAACAGGGCGTACAGGACTGCCGAGGTGCACTATAGGCCTGGTGCGTAGTGCCGGCACTGGTGGTACCGGGCTGGAGACACGCACCTCAGGGCGAGTGCGGGGAGGAGGAACAGGGCGTACTGGACCCTGGAGGCGCACTGGAGGCCTGGTGCGTCGTGCGGGCACTGGTGGTACCGGGCTGGGGACACTCACCTCAAGGCGAGTGCGAGTAGCAGGAACAGGGCGTACAGGACTGCCGAGGTGCACTATAGGCCTGGTGCGTAGTGCCGGCACTGGTGGTACCGGGCTGGAGACACGCACCTCAGGGCGAGTGCGGGGAGGAGGAACAGGGCGTACTGGACCCTGGAGGCGCACTGAAGGCCTGGTGCGTGGTGCTGGAACTGGTGGTATCGGGCTGAGGACACGCACCTCAGGGCGAGTGCGGGGAGGAGGATCAGGGCGTACTGGGCTCTGGAGGCACACAGGAAGCCTGGTGCGTGGTGTTGGCACTTGTGGTACTGGGCTGGTGACACGCACCTCAGGGCGAGTGCGGGAAGGAGGCACAGGATACACTGGACCGTGGAGACGCATTGGAGATCCAGAACATAGAGCTGGCTCAATACATCCTGGCTGGATGCCCACACCGGGCTAAAATAGCGCACTGGAGACACCGTGCGCATCTCTGCATAACACGGTGCCCGACCAGTTACACGCTCCCCCCGGTAAGTACGAGGAGTTGGCTCAGGTCTCCTACCTGACTCAGCCAATCTCCTCGTGTGCCTCCCCCCAAAAAAATCTTGGGGCTGCCTCTTAGGCTTCCGTGCTAGCCATGTACCATCATATCGTCGCCGTTCCTCTATACTCCGGTATTGTTCCTCGTAGTATCGCCGTTCCACTTTCACTGCCTCTAATTCCTCCTTAGGACGGCGATACTCCCCCGGCTGTGTCCAGGGTCCTGCTCCATCTAATATCTCCTCCCAGGTCCATTTCCCCATTAAGCGCTGTTCCTCCTTTTCACGCTGCTTGGTCCTGGTTTGGTGGGTTATTCAGGTAGGAGACCTGAGCCAACTCCCCGTCCTTACCGGGTGGAGCGTCGTACTGGTCAGGCACCGTGTTATGCGGTGGAGCGCACGGTGTCTCCGGTGCACGTTCACAGCCCGGTACGTCACATCGTAGCTCCTCGAATCGGCCGGGCTAGAGAGGGCATTGAGCCAGGAGGGATGAAGCCGGCTCAGCGCAACTGGTCTCCAGTGCGTCTCCTCGGCCCGGGTTACACGGCTACTGTTACGTCCTGACCTTAGTTCCTTTTTTATGTCTCTATTTTGGTTTGGTCAGGGCGTGAGTTGGGGTTGGCATTCTATGTTTTTCATTATACAGTGGGGCAAAAAAGTATTTAGCCAGCCACCAATTGTGCAAGTTCTCCCAATTAAAAAGATGAGAGAGGCCTGTAATTTTCATCATCGGTATACTTCAACTATGACAGACAAAATTATTTTTAAAAATCCAGAAAATCACATTGTAGGATTTTTTGTGGATTTATTTGCAAATTATGGTGGAAACTAAGTTTTAAAAAACATACCACCCTCGTCACACCCTGACCTAACCAAAAGAATAAAGAAAACAAAGATAACTAAGGTCAGGGTGTGACAGGTAGCCTTAATAAAAGTTCAAAGATTTGTAGTTAAACAAGTCATTGCATGTATAGGAGGGGGGCTTATTCTAAATCTGCACTTCTACTCTGAGACGATGAATACATGCCATGTACAACAATCAAAAGTATTGTCACAATGTCATAACACCCATCTGACATTTCTCAGTTGATACTGTATACATTGTACAGTATATCAACAGTTACAACTGTTATATGCAAGGCCTGGATGCATACCATAACATACCAATCACAATCAGGTGCAGGTCTGATAATAAAGCCTGCTTCATTAGGGGCATCCAGTGAACTAGTGTGCCTGCTATGATTCATTTAGAGAAAACAAGAGTGAGTTAATCCATAAAAACGAATTCTAAACAATGACTGGGGATTCTAATTGAACAAAAGGAGTTATAGAATGAGCCTGAACAGTACTCAGTTCTGGTCCTTTAGGATCCTGCTGTAGAACTCCAGTGGTTAAGAATTCTCATAAGAACCAGAGAGAGGGACAGACTGAGTAACTGGATCACAGTAGTCGGAGAGGTGCCTTGTCTTGATCCTTCGAGTCTATTGAAGGCAGGCCAGCCACATTTGAGAGATTACTCAGGTCCTAGTCTACAGAGAGAGAGAGAGAGCTCCCCTTGAGGTTTTTCTTTCTCCAGATCATCTGTGATAGAGGTGATCATAGTCTTGCTATTAAGAGAGGCCGCCGAAGGCAGACCTGGCTCTCAAGAGAAGACAGGCTATGTGCAGGCTAAGCTGCACTTCCTAACCTCGTGCCAAATGTATGACCATATTAGAGACACATATTTAACTTTTGTTTATTATCTATTTCACTTGCTTTGGCAATGTAAACATATGTTTCCCATGCCAAGAAAGCCCTTTGAATTGAATAGGGGGAGCTAAAAAGTGAAGAGGTCACCCCCAGAGGGCCAAGACAGAACAGGAGTTGTCCCGGTCAGAGTGAAATCTGAGAAGCCCCCTGCCGTCTCACTGCACTGTCATCTTTTTCAGAGCTAGTCATCTTTTTCAGCCGTGTGTATTTTTAGAGTGCATTTACAGTGTAGGGGCTCAATCATGTGCTGAGTCTGTAGGACCAGGAGACAACCATCACACACACACACACACACACACACACACACACACACACACACACACACACACACACACACACACACACACACACACACACACACACACACACACACACACACACACACACACACACACACACAATCATCATTCTCTGCCCCCTCTCACGTCGCTCTCCCCTCTCATGTCGCTTTCCCCAGATAGCTCTGTGGCAGCCACCTTTCAAACCCCAGCAGCTAAATTATACTGTTTCGAAAGCACTCCACAGCCACACATTTGATGTCACTCCACAGCCACACTCCAATCTAAATTTCACAGCTGCCCCTGGGGAGGACTTGACTGGGATTATGTCCCAAAAGGCACTATATCCCCTATATTGTGCACTACGTCCTTTGGCCCTGGTCAAAAGTAGTGTACTAAATAGAGAATAGGGTGCCATTTGGGACTGGGTGATTTAGAGGCTGCAGGTGCATGGCCTGCCAAAATATGGTTCTCAACAGAGAGAGACACAAATATAGTCTGGGCTGTAAAGGTACGTAAATCTCCAGTATATCTGTTCAAATAAAAACATTGTTTTGTGTTTGTAAAAAGATGTTATTGAAAAATATTGAATATCTGAAACATAGCAGTTGGAAATAGATGCTTATGGGGCCGGGGTGTCTACTATATCGCAGTGATACAGAGGAACGACCCATTAACACACATCACATTGCCTGTGTCCAAAATGGCATCCTATTCCCTATTTAGTGCACTACTTTTGACTAAGGCCTATGGGCCTTAGTGAAAAGTAGTGCACTAAATAGGGAATAGGGTGGCATTTGGGATGCATTCTTGTCAATGGCCCTGAGAGGACATGGTTGTCAGTTGGGGATATCCTTCATCAGTCGCAATATAGTGGCGTGAGATTGAAAGGAGGGTGTCATTACTCATCTGGCTGTCAATACAACAAGTAATCGAGACTGTGTCCCAAATGGCACCCTATTCCTTATTTAGTGTGCTACTTTCGATCAGGGCCCATAGGGAGACAGCCTAGATTACTTGTTGTATTGACAGCCAGATGAGTAATGACACCCTCCTTTCAATCTCATGCCACTATATTGAGACAGCCTATTCTCTCCCCTTCAAAACCTGCGTCTGCACACAGCACCCTGGGGCGTCAATCAGCTAGTAAATGATGAAGAGTACCTGGAACATTATGAAGCAGTTCTGTCTGTCTCTCTCAATTGGCTGTTCATTGAAGGCTATAATGAGTGGAGCATTCAGTATTCATTGATTTTCACCAGAAGTTTTGATCACTTAGAATGTGTCCTAAATGACACACTATTCTCTTCAGAGTGAATAGGTTGCCACTCTTCTCTTCAGAGTGAATATATTGCCACTATTCTCATCAGAGTGAATAGGTTGCCACTATTCCCTTCAGAGTGAATAGGTTGCCACTCTTCTCTTCAGAGTGAATAGGTTGCCACTATTCCCTTCAGAGTGAATAGGTTGCCACTATTCCCTTCAGAGTGAATAGGTTGCCACTCTTCTCTTCAGAGTGAATAGGTTGCCACTATTCCCTTCAGAGTGAATAGGTTGCCACTATTCTCTTCACTGAATAGGGAATAGGTTGCCATTTGTCTCACAACTGAAGAATGGGCTGATTGCTTGATCAGCCATTCTAAAAAACAAAACACTACAGGGTTAACATCATCATTTAACATAGTTTTTTATAGGGAAGTCAACAGAGATTGTCCTCTCTCCAGCCTTCACCCTGTGTGGCTGATTCCGCATGCAACTCTGTCCAACCCTCATCTCTTTATCATACACAGCCAGCACCACAGGGGCACATCAATCAGGTATTTATGAGGACCCAAGGTCAGCTCTAACCTTACTGGAACAAATGGCTGAAATATATCTGGGTTAGATACAGCCGAGAATTTGATATACCTACAGATCCTACAGAGGGAATAATAAGTATACAAAGAATCATGTACTGTATGTCATGAATCGTGAATATATGTCATACTGTATATTGTGTGCAGGTTCATTCAATTTATGCTGTGGAATATTGAACCCTTAGTGAAGAGAAGAAGTGAAGGGCTTAGTTGAGTTGATAGTAACAGAATTCTTTCTCTGTGACTATAAGCGTTCTTCATCGTTCTCACGATAGACCACCTACTCAGTAATTCATCCTGTTGACTGTGTCCGCATCAAGAATAAAGACATGATGTGTTATGAAAGTACAAAGAGACCAGTGTGAGGATGACAGCCAGGAAGAGATGAAGGGGTTAGTAGGAGGAGAAGATGGAGAGAGGGATACCTTGAGGAGTACTTGACGCTGGAGGGTGTGAGGTACAGTGAGTGCTGATTTACATATAAATGTACGAATATGATAAAATGACTTGAGGGAGATTGAGAGACTACGGTTCCTCAAACTGGACCACAGACAATGGACACCCTGATGGGTAACAATAGTCATCACTTTTGAAGATGGACAAAACTAAAATGATCATTTTCAAGATTAACTGAACCAAAATCGTGATTTTCAAGATGAAATAAACTAAAATCATCAAGTTTGAAGACGATCAGGTTGATAGAAATAAGAAACAAATTCAAAAAACAGTAACAGTAAAGCAGGTTTGGAAAACAGTGAAAATCATTGTACTGCCAGCTAACACTGTCTACCTCCATCCCTGCAATGCATTGTTCCAACCATCTTTAACAGTAAAGCAGGTTTGGAAAACAGTGAAAATCATTGTACTGCCAGCTAACACTGTCTACCTCCATCCCTGCAATGCATTGTTCCAACCATCTTTAACAGTAAAGCAGGTTTGGAAAACAGTGAAAATCATTGTACTGCCAGCTAACACTGTCTACCTCCATCCCTGCAATGCATTGTTCCAACCATCTTTAACAGTAAAGCAGGTTTGGAAAACAGTGAAAATCATTGTACTGCCAGCTAACACTGTCTACCTCCATCCCTGCAATGCATTGTTCCAACCATCTTTAACAGTAAAGCAGGTTTGGAAAACAGTGAAAATCATTGTACTGCCAGCTAACACTGTCTACCTCCATCCCTGCAATGCATTGTTCCAACCATCTTTAACAGTAAAGCAGGTTTGGAAAACAGTGAAAATCATTGTACTGCCAGCTAACACTGTCTACCTCCATCCCTGCAATGCATTGTTCCAACCATCTTTAACAGTAAAGCAGGTTTGGAAAACAGTGAAAATCATTGTACTGCCAGCTAACACTGTCTACCTCCATCCCTGCAATGCATTGTTCCAACCATCTTTAACAGTAAAGCAGGTTTGGAAAACAGTGAAAATCATTGTACTGCCAGCTAACACTGTCTACCTCCATCCCTGCAATGCATTGTTCCAACCATCTTTAACAGTAAAGCAGGTTTGGAAAACAGTGAAAATCATTGTACTGCCAGCTAACACTGTCTACCTCCATCCCTGCAATGCATTGTTCTAACCATCTTTAACAGTAAAGCAGGTTTGGAAAACAGTGAAAATCATTGTACTGCCAGCTAACACTGTCTACCTCCATCCCTGCAATGCATTGTTCCAACCATCTTTAACAGTAAAGCAGGTTTGGAAAACAGTGAAAATCATTGTACTGCCAGCTAACACTGTCTACCTCCATCCCTGCAATGCATTGTTCCAACCATCTTTAACAGTAAAGCAGGTTTGGAAAACAGTGAAAATCATTGTACTGCCAGCTAACACTGTCTACCTCCATCCCTGCAATGCATTGTTCCAACCATCTTTAACAGTAAAGCAGGTTTGGAAAACAGTGAAAATCATTGTACTGCCAGCTAACACTGTCTACCTCCATCCCTGCAATGCATTGTTCCAACCATCTTTAACAGTAAAGCAGGTTTGGAAAACAGTGAAAATCATTGTACTGCCAGCTAACACTGTCTACCTCCATCCCTGCAATGCATTGTTCCAACCATCTTTAACAGTAAAGCAGGTTTGGAAAACAGTGAAAATCATTGTACTGCCAGCTAACACTGTCTACCTCCATCCCTGCAATGCATTGTTCCAACCATCTTTAACAGTAAAGCAGGTTTGGAAAACAGTGAAAATCATTGTACTGCCAGCTAACACTGTCTACCTCCATCCCTGCAATGCATTGTTCCAACCATCTTTAACAGTAAAGCAGGTTTGGAAAACAGTGAAAATCATTGTACTGCCAGCTAACACTGTCTACCTCCATCCCTGCAATGCATTGTTCCAACCATCTTTAACAGTAAAGCAGGTTTGGAAAACAGTGAAAATCATTGTACTGCCAGCTAACACTGTCTACCTCCATCCCTGCAATGCATTGTTCCAACCATCTTTAACAGTAAAGCAGGTTTGGAAAACAGTGAAAATCATTGTACTGCCAGCTAACACTGTCTACCTCCATCCCTGCAATGCATTGTTCTAACCATCTTTAACAGTAAAGCAGGTTTGGAAAACAGTGAAAATCATTGTACTGCCAGCTAACACTGTCTACCTCCATCCCTGCAATGCATTGTTCCAACCATCTTTAACAGTAAAGCAGGTTTGGAAAACAGTGAAAATCATTGTACTGCCAGCTAACACTGTCTACCTCCATCCCTGCAATGCATTGTTCCAACCATCTTTAACAGTAAAGCAGGTTTGGAAAACAGTGAAAATCATTGTACTGCCAGCTAACACTGTCTACCTCCATCCCTGCAATGCATTGTTCCAACCATCTTTAACAGTAAAGCAGGTTTGGAAAACAGTGAAAATCATTGTACTGCCAGCTAACACTGTCTACCTCCATCCCTGCAATGCATTGTTCCAACCATCTTTAACAGTAAAGCAGGTTTGGAAAACAGTGAAAATCATTGTACTGCCAGCTAACACTGTCTACCTCCATCCCTGCAATGCATTGTTCCAACCATCTTTAACAGTAAAGCAGGTTTGGAAAACAGTGAAAATCATTGTACTGCCAGCTAACACTGTCTACCTCCATCCCTGCAATGCATTGTTCCAACCATCTTTAACAGTAAAGCAGGTTTTGAAAACAGTGAAAATCATTGTACTGCCAGCTAACACTGTCTACCTCCATCCCTGCAATGCATTGTTCCAACCATCTTTAACAGTAAAGCAGGTTTGGAAAACAGTGAAAATCATTGTACTGCCAGCTAACACTGTCTACCTCCATCCCTGCAATGCATTGTTCCAACCATCTTTAACAGTAAAGCAGGTTTGGAAAACAGTGAAAATCATTGTACTGCCAGCTAACACTGTCTACCTCCATCACTGCAATGCATTGTTCTAACCATCTTTAACAGTAAAGCAGGTTTGGAAAACAGTGAAAATCATTGTACTGCCAGCTAACACTGTCTACCTCCATCCCTGCAATGCATTGTTCCAACCATCTTTAACAGTAAAGCAGGTTTGGAAAACAGTGAAAATCATTGTACTGCCAGCTAACACTGTCTACCTCCATCCCTGCAATGCATTGTTCCAACCATCTTTAACAGTAAAGCAGGTTTGGAAAACAGTGAAAATCATTGTACTGCCAGCTAACACTGTCTACCTCCATCCCTGCAATGCATTGTTCCAACCATCTTTAAAAGTAAAGCAGGTTTGGAAAACAGTGAAAATCATTGTACTGCCAGCTAACACTGTCTACCTCCATCCCTGCAATGCATTGTTCCAACCATCTTTAACAGTAAAGCAGGTTTGGAAAACAGTGAAAATCATTGTACTGCCAGCTAACACTGTCTACCTCCATCCCTGCAATGCATTGTTCCAACCATCTTTAACAGTAAAGCAGGTTTGGAAAACAGTGAAAATCATTGTACTGCCAGCTAACACTGTCTACCTCCATCCCTGCAATGCATTGTTCCAACCATCTTTAACAGTAAAGCAGGTTTGGAAAACAGTGAAAATCATTGTACTGCCAGCTAACACTGTCTACCTCCATCCCTGCAATGCATTGTTCTAACCATCTTTAACAGTAAAGCAGGTTTGGAAAACAGTGAAAATCATTGTACTGCCAGCTAACACTGTCTACCTCCATCCCTGCAATGCATTGTTCCAACCATCTTTAACAGTAAAGCAGGTTTGGAAAACAGTGAAAATCATTGTACTGCCAGCTAACACTGTCTACCTCCATCCCTGCAATGCATTGTTCCAACCATCTTTAACAGTAAAGCAGGTTTGGAAAACAGTGAAAATCATTGTACTGCCAGCTAACACTGTCTACCTCCATCCCTGCAATGCATTGTTCCAACCATCTTTAACAGTAAAGCAGGTTTGGAAAACAGTGAAAATCATTGTACTGCCAGCTAACACTGTCTACCTCCATCCCTGCAATGCATTGTTCCAACCATCTTTAACAGTAAAGCAGGTTTGGAAAACAGTGAAAATCATTGTACTGCCAGCTAACACTGTCTACCTCCATCCCTGCAATGCATTGTTCCAACCATCTTTAACAGTAAAGCAGGTTTGGAAAACAGTGAAAATCATTGTACTGCCAGCTAACACTGTCTACCTCCATCCCTGCAATGCATTGTTCCAACCATCTTTAACAGTAAAGCAGGTTTGGAAAACAGTGAAAATCATTGTACTGCCAGCTAACACTGTCTACCTCCATCCCTGCAATGCATTGTTCCAACCATCTTTAACAGTAAAGCAGGTTTGGAAAACAGTGAAAATCATTGTACTGCCAGCTAACACTGTCTACCTCCATCCCTGCAATGCATTGTTCCAACCATCTTTAACAGTAAAGCAGGTTTGGAAAACAGTGAAAATCATTGTACTGCCAGCTAACACTGTCTACCTCCATCCCTGCAATGCATTGTTCCAACCATCTTTAACAGTAAAGCAGGTTTGGAAAACAGTGAAAATCATTGTACTGCCAGCTAACACTGTCTACCTCCATCCCTGCAATGCATTGTTCCAACCATCTTTAACAGTAAAGCAGGTTTGGAAAACAGTGAAAATCATTGTACTGCCAGCTAACACTGTCTACCTCCATCCCTGCAATGCATTGTTCTAACCATCTTTAACAGTAAAGCAGGTTTGGAAAACAGTGAAAATCATTGTACTGCCAGCTAACACTGTCTACCTCCATCCCTGCAATGCATTGTTCCAACCATCTTTAACAGTAAAGCAGGTTTGGAAAACAGTGAAAATCATTGTACTGCCAGCTAACACTGTCTACCTCCATCCCTGCAATGCATTGTTCCAACCATCTTTAACAGTAAAGCAGGTTTGGAAAACAGTGAAAATCATTGTACTGCCAGCTAACACTGTCTACCTCCATCCCTGCAATGCATTGTTCCAACCATCTTTAACAGTAAAGCAGGTTTGGAAAACAGTGAAAATCATTGTACTGCCAGCTAACACTGTCTACCTCCATCCCTGCAATGCATTGTTCCAACCATCTTTAACAGTAAAGCAGGTTTGGAAAACAGTGAAAATCATTGTACTGCCAGCTAACACTGTCTACCTCCATCCCTGCAATGCATTGTTCCAACCATCTTTAACAGTAAAGCAGGTTTGGAAAACAGTGAAAATCATTGTACTGCCAGCTAACACTGTCTACCTCCATCCCTGCAATGCATTGTTCCAACCATCTTTAACAGTAAAGCAGGTTTGGAAAACAGTGAAAATCATTGTACTGCCAGCTAACACTGTCTACCTCCATCCCTGCAATGCATTGTTCCAACCATCTTTAACAGTAAAGCAGGTTTGGAAAACAGTGAAAATCATTGTACTGCCAGCTAACACTGTCTACCTCCATCCCTGCAATGCATTGTTCCAACCATCTTTAACAGTAAAGCAGGTTTGGAAAACAGTGAAAATCATTGTACTGCCAGCTAACACTGTCTACCTCCATCCCTGCAATGCATTGTTCCAACCATCTTTAACAGTAAAGCAGGTTTGGAAAACAGTGAAAATCATTGTACTGCCAGCTAACACTGTCTACCTCCATCCCTGCAATGCATTGTTCTAACCATCTTTAACAGTAAAGCAGGTTTGGAAAACAGTGAAAATCATTGTACTGCCAGCTAACACTGTCTACCTCCATCCCTGCAATGCATTGTTCCAACCATCTTTAACAGTAAAGCAGGTTTGGAAAACAGTGAAAATCATTGTACTGCCAGCTAACACTGTCTACCTCCATCCCTGCAATGCATTGTTCCAACCATCTTTAACAGTAAAGCAGGTTTGGAAAACAGTGAAAATCATTGTACTGCCAGCTAACACTGTCTACCTCCATCCCTGCAATGCATTGTTCCAACCATCTTTAACAGTAAAGCAGGTTTGGAAAACAGTGAAAATCATTGTACTGCCAGCTAACACTGTCTACCTCCATCCCTGCAATGCATTGTTCCAACCATCTTTAACAGTAAAGCAGGTTTGGAAAACAGTGAAAATCATTGTACTGCCAGCTAACACTGTCTACCTCCATCCCTGCAATGCATTGTTCCAACCATCTTTAACAGTAAAGCAGGTTTGGAAAACAGTGAAAATCATTGTACTGCCAGCTAACACTGTCTACCTCCATCCCTGCAATGCATTGTTCCAACCATCTTTAACAGTAAAGCAGGTTTTGAAAACAGTGAAAATCATTGTACTGCCAGCTAACACTGTCTACCTCCATCCCTGCAATGCATTGTTCCAACCATCTTTAACAGTAAAGCAGGTTTGGAAAACAGTGAAAATCATTGTACTGCCAGCTAACACTGTCTACCTCCATCCCTGCAATGCATTGTTCCAACCATCTTTAACAGTAAAGCAGGTTTGGAAAACAGTGAAAATCATTGTACTGCCAGCTAACACTGTCTACCTCCATCCCTGCAATGCATTGTTCTAACCATCTTTAACAGTAAAGCAGGTTTGGAAAACAGTGAAAATCATTGTACTGCCAGCTAACACTGTCTACCTCCATCCCTGCAATGCATTGTTCCAACCATCTTTAACAGTAAAGCAGGTTTGGAAAACAGTGAAAATCATTGTACTGCCAGCTAACACTGTCTACCTCCATCCCTGCAATGCATTGTTCCAACCATCTTTAACAGTAAAGCAGGTTTGGAAAACAGTGAAAATCATTGTACTGCCAGCTAACACTGTCTACCTCCATCCCTGCAATGCATTGTTCCAACCATCTTTAACAGTAAAGCAGGTTTGGAAAACAGTGAAAATCATTGTACTGCCAGCTAACACTGTCTACCTCCATCCCTGCAATGCATTGTTCCAACCATCTTTAACAGTAAAGCAGGTTTGGAAAACAGTGAAAATCATTGTACTGCCAGCTAACACTGTCTACCTCCATCCCTGCAATGCATTGTTCCAACCATCTTTAACAGTAAAGCAGGTTTGAAAACAGTGAAAATCATTGTACTGCCAGCTAACACTGTCTACCTCCATCCCTGCAATGCATTGTTCCAACCATCTTTAACAGTAAAGCAGGTTTGGAAAACAGTGAAAATCATTGTACTGCCAGCTAACACTGTCTACCTCCATCCCTGCAATGCATTGTTCCAACCATCTTTAACAGTAAAGCAGGTTTGGAAAACAGTGAAAATCATTGTACTGCCAGCTAACACTGTCTACCTCCATCCCTGCAATGCATTGTTCTAACCATCTTTAACAGTAAAGCAGGTTTGGAAAACAGTGAAAATCATTGTACTGCCAGCTAACACTGTCTACCTCCATCCCTGCAATGCATTGTTCCAACCATCTTTAACAGTAAAGCAGGTTTGGAAAACAGTGAAAATCATTGTACTGCCAGCTAACACTGTCTACCTCCATCCCTGCAATGCATTGTTCCAACCATCTTTAACAGTAAAGCAGGTTTGGAAAACAGTGAAAATCATTGTACTGCCAGCTAACACTGTCTACCTCCATCCCTGCAATGCATTGTTCCAACCATCTTTAACAGTAAAGCAGGTTTGGAAAACAGTGAAAATCATTGTACTGCCAGCTAACACTGTCTACCTCCATCCCTGCAATGCATTGTTCCAACCATCTTTAACAGTAAAGCAGGTTTGGAAAACAGTGAAAATCATTGTACTGCCAGCTAACACTGTCTACCTCCATCCCTGCAATGCATTGTTCCAACCATCTTTAACAGTAAAGCAGGTTTGGAAAACAGTGAAAATCATTGTACTGCCAGCTAACACTGTCTACCTCCATCCCTGCAATGCATTGTTCCAACCATCTTTAACAGTAAAGCAGGTTTGGAAAACAGTGAAAATCATTGTACTGCCAGCTAACACTGTCTACCTCCATCCCTGCAATGCATTGTTCCAACCATCTTTAACAGTAAAGCAGGTTTGGAAAACAGTGAAAATCATTGTACTGCCAGCTAACACTGTCTACCTCCATCCCTGCAATGCATTGTTCCAACCATCTTTAACAGTAAAGCAGGTTTGGAAAACAGTGAAAATCATTGTACTGCCAGCTAACACTGTCTACCTCCATCCCTGCAATGCATTGTTCCAACCATCTTTAACAGTAAAGCAGGTTTGGAAAACAGTGAAAATCATTGTACTGCCAGCTAACACTGTCTACCTCCATCCCTGCAATGCATTGTTCCTAACCATCTTTAACAGTAAAGCAGGTTTGGAAAACAGTGAAAATCATTGTACTGCCAGCTAACACTGTCTACCTCCATCCCTGCAATGCATTGTTCCAACCATCTTTAACAGTAAAGCAGGTTTGGAAAACAGTGAAAATCATTGTACTGCCAGCTAACACTGTCTACCTCCATCCCTGCAATGCATTGTTCCAACCATCTTTAACAGTAAAGCAGGTTTGGAAAACAGTGAAAATCATTGTACTGCCAGCTAACACTGTCTACCTCCATCCCTGCAATGCATTGTTCCAACCATCTTTAACAGTAAAGCAGGTTTGGAAAACAGTGAAAATCATTGTACTGCCAGCTAACACTGTCTACCTCCATCCCTGCAATGCATTGTTCCAACCATCTTTAACAGTAAAGCAGGTTTGGAAAACAGTGAAAATCATTGTACTGCCAGCTAACACTGTCTACCTCCATCCCTGCAATGCATTGTTCCAACCATCTTTAACAGTAAAGCAGGTTTGGAAAACAGTGAAAATCATTGTACTGCCAGCTAACACTGTCTACCTCCATCCCTGCAATGCATTGTTCCAACCATCTTTAACAGTAAAGCAGGTTTGGAAAACAGTGAAAATCATTGTACTGCCAGCTAACACTGTCTACCTCCATCCCTGCAATGCATTGTTCCAACCATCTTTAACAGTAAAGCAGGTTTGGAAAACAGTGAAAATCATTGTACTGCCAGCTAACACTGTCTACCTCCATCCCTGCAATGCATTGTTCCAACCATCTTTAACAGTAAAGCAGGTTTGGAAAACAGTGAAAATCATTGTACTGCCAGCTAACACTGTCTACCTCCATCCCTGCAATGCATTGTTCCAACCATCTTTAACAGTAAAGCAGGTTTGGAAAACAGTGAAAATCATTGTACTGCCAGCTAACACTGTCTACCTCCATCCCTGCAATGCATTGTTCCAACCATCTTTAACAGTAAAGCAGGTTTGGAAAACAGTGAAAATCATTGTACTGCCAGCTAACACTGTCTACCTCCATCCCTGCAATGCATTGTTCCAACCATCTTTAACAGTAAAGCAGGTTTGGAAAACAGTGAAAATCATTGTACTGCCAGCTAACACTGTCTACCTCCATCCCTGCAATGCATTGTTCCAACCATCTTTAACAGTAAAGCAGGTTTGGAAAACAGTGAAAATCATTGTACTGCCAGCTAACACTGTCTACCTCCATCCCTGCAATGCATTGTTCCAACCATCTTTAACAGTAAAGCAGGTTTGGAAAACAGTGAAAATCATTGTACTGCCAGCTAACACTGTCTACCTCCATCCCTGCAATGCATTGTTCCAACCATCTTTAACAGTAAAGCAGGTTTGGAAAACAGTGAAAATCATTGTACTGCCAGCTAACACTGTCTACCTCCATCCCTGCAATGCATTGTTCCAACCATCTTTAACAGTAAAGCAGGTTTGGAAAACAGTGAAAATCATTGTACTGCCAGCTAACACTGTCTACCTCCATCCCTGCAATGCATTGTTCCAACCATCTTTAACAGTAAAGCAGGTTTGGAAAACAGTGAAAATCATTGTACTGCCAGCTAACACTGTCTACCTCCATCCCTGCAATGCATTGTTCCAACCATCTTTAACAGTAAAGCAGGTTTGGAAAACAGTGAAAATCATTGTACTGCCAGCTAACACTGTCTACCTCCATCCCTGCAATGCATTGTTCCAACCATCTTTAACAGTAAAGCAGGTTTGGAAAACAGTGAAAATCATTGTACTGCCAGCTAACACTGTCTACCTCCATCCCTGCAATGCATTGTTCCAACCATCTTTAACAGTAAAGCAGGTTTGGAAAACAGTGAAAATCATTGTACTGCCAGCTAACACTGTCTACCTCCATCCCTGCAATGCATTGTTCCAACCATCTTTAACAGTAAAGCAGGTTTGGAAAACAGTGAAAATCATTGTACTGCCAGCTAACACTGTCTACCTCCATCCCTGCAATGCATTGTTCCAACCATCTTTAACAGTAAAGCAGGTTTGGAAAACAGTGAAAATCATTGTACTGCCAGCTAACACTGTCTACCTCCATCCCTGCAATGCATTGTTCCAACCATCTTTAACAGTAAAGCAGGTTTGGAAAACAGTGAAAATCATTGTACTGCCAGCTAACACTGTCTACCTCCATCCCTGCAATGCATTGTTCCAACCATCTTTAACAGTAAAGCAGGTTTGGAAAACAGTGAAAATCATTGTACTGCCAGCTAACACTGTCTACCTCCATCCCTGCAATGCATTGTTCCAACCATCTTTAACAGTAAAGCAGGTTTGGAAAACAGTGAAAATCATTGTACTGCCAGCTAACACTGTCTACCTCCATCCCTGCAATGCATTGTTCCAACCATCTTTAACAGTAAAGCAGGTTGGAAAACAGTGAAAATCATTGTACTGCCAGCTAACACTGTCTACCTCCATCCCTGCAATGCATTGTTCCCACCATTTTTAACCATAAAACCACAAAATAAAATACAACACTATCCTAATTGACTCTGCATAGAAACCATAGACTCACAAAGAGGACAAAAGAATCAAAACGAACACAGCTGCTGTCTTTGACTGCATCCCTAATGGCAGCCTATTCCCTATATAGTGCATTACTTTTGTCCCGAGAACTATGGGCACTGCACAAAAGAAGTGCAATATAAAGGGAATAGGGTGCTATTTGAGACGCAGTTTGTATGTTCTGTAATCCTCTCTCTCTGCCCCAGGCTGCAACGAGAGAGAGAGAGAGAGAGAGAGGGAGAGAGAGAGAGAGAGAGGGAGAGAGAGAGAGAGAGAGAGAGAGAGAGAGAGAGAGAGAGAGAGAGAGAGAGACAGAGGGAGACAGAGGGAGAGAGGGAGAGAGGGAGAGAGAGAGAGAGAGAGAGAGAGAGAGAGAGAGAGAGAGACAGACAGAGGGAGAGGGAGAGAGGGAGAGAGAGAGACAGAGGGGGGAGAGGGAGAGAGAGAGAGAGAGAGAGAGAGACAGAGGGAGAGAGAGAGAGAGAGAGAGAGAGAGAGAGACAGAGGGAGACAGAGGGAGAGAGGGAGAGGGAGGAGAGAGAGAGAGAGAGAGAGAGCGAGAGAGAGAGAGAGAGAGAGAGAGAGAGAGAGAGAGAGCGAGAGAGAGAGAGAGACAGACAGAGACAGACAGAGGGAGAGGGAGAGAGGGAGAGAGGGAGAGAGAGAGAGACAGAGGGAGAGAGAGAGAGAGAGAGACAGAGGGAGAGAGGGAGAGAGAGACAGAGGGAGAGAGGGAGAGAGAGAGACAGAGGGAGAGAGAGAGAGAGAGAGAGACAGAGGGAGAGAGGAGAGAGAGAGACAGAGGAGAGAGAGAGACAGAGGGAGAGAGGGAGAGAGAGACAGAGGGAGAGAGGAAGAGAGAGAGACAACGAGGGGAGAGAGAGAGACAGGAGAGGAGGGGAGAGGGAGAAGAGGGAGAGAGAGACAGGAGAGAGAGAGAGAGGAGAGAGAGAGAGGAGAGAGAGAGAAGACAGAGGGGGAGAGGGGAGAGAGGGAGAGAGGGAGAGAGAGAGACAGAGGGAGAGAGAGATGAAAACCGACGGAGAGTAGAGGAGACCGAGGGGAGAAGAGGGAGAGAGAGGAGACAGAGGGATGGAGAGGCGAGGAGAGGGAGAGAGAGAGACAGAGGAGAGAGAGAGGAGCTGAGAAGATGAGGCGAGAGAGAGATGAGAGAGAGAGACAGAGGGAGAGAGGGAGAGAGAGAGACAGAGGAGGAAGAGGAGATGGAGACAGAGGGAAGAGGAGAGAGAGAGAGGGAGAGGAGGAGAGAGAGAGAGACCGAGAGAGAGAGAGAGAGACAGAGGGAGAGAGATGGAGAGAGGGGAGTAGAGAGAAGAGAGTACAGAGTACGAGGAGGAGAAACGAGAGGGAGAGAGGGAGAGAGAGAGCAGAGGGAGAGAGAGAGACATGAGGGAGAGAGGAGAGAGAGAGACAGAGGGAGAGAGAGAGAGACAGAGAGAGAGAGAGAGAGAGAGGACAGAGGGAGAGAGGGAGAGAGAGAGACAGAGGGAGAGAGGGAGAGAGGGAGAGAGAGAGACAGAGGGAGAGAGAGACAGAGGGAGAGAGAGACAGAGGGAGAGAGAGAGACAGAGGGAGAGAGAGAGACAGAGGGAGGGAGAGAGAGAGACAGAGGGAGAGAGAGAGAGACCTACCTTCTCATCCACTTTCCCTCTTTTTCTTTTCCCCCCATACCCTGAAAGTATAGAGATAGAATGTATTGGGTGCAATAGTGATCACGGTCTCTGCCTGCCTGCCTGCCTGCCTGCCTGCCTGCCTGCCTGCCTGCCTGCCTCTGTCTGTCTGTCTGCCTGTTTGTCTGTCTGTGCCTCTTTCTCTCTCTGTCCGTCTGTCTATCTCAATTCAATTCAAGGGGCTTTATTGGCATGGGAAAGATATGTTAACATTGCCAAAGCAAGGAAGTAGATAATATACAAAAGGGAAATAAACAATAAAAATGAACAGTAAACATTACACTTACAGTGTTGTAACAATGTGCAAATGGTTAAATACAAAAGGGAAAATAAATCAACATAAATATGGGTTGTATTTACAATGGTGTTTGTTCTTCACTGGTTACCCTTTTCTTGTGGCAACAGGTCACAAACCTTACTGTTGTGATGGCACACTGTGGACTTTCACCCAGTAGATATGGGAGTTTATCAAAATTGGGTTTGTTGTCGAATTCTTTGTGGATCTGTGTAATCTGAGGGAAGTATGTGCCTCTAATATGGTCATAAATTTGGCAGGAGGTTAGGAAGTGCAGCTCAGTTTCCTCCTCATTTTGTGGGCAGGGTGCATATAGCCTGTTGAGAGCCAGGTATGCCTATGGCGGCCTTTATCAATAGCAAGGCTATGCTCACTGAGTCTGTACATAGTCAAAGCTTTCCTTAAGTTTGGGTCAGTCACAGTGGTCAGGTATTCTAACACTGTGAACTCCCTAGGGCCAAATAGTATTCTAGTTTGCTCTGTTTTTTTGTAAATTGTTTCCAATGTGTCAAGTAATTATCTTTTTGTTTTCTCATAATTTGGTTGGGTCTAATTGTGTTGCTTTTGTCTGTTTGTGTTTGTGAACATGGTATGTAGAATTTTATGTTCTTTTTGATTTCATAGAATGCCCTTATCTCTCTCTTTCTCTGTTTCTCTGTCTATATCTCTCTCTGTCTCTCTCCCCCTCTGTCTCTCCATCTCTCTCTCGGTCTCTCTCTCGTTCCCTCTCTCTTTCTCTCTCCCTCTCTCTCAATTCAATTCAAAGGGCTTTATTGGCATGGGAAACATATGTTTACATTGTCAAACCAAGATAAATATATAATAAACAAAAGTGAAATAAACAATAAAAAAGTAACAGTAAACATTCAACAGTTACAAAAGAATCAATACATTTCAAATCTCTCTCTCTCTCTCTCTCTCTCTCTCTCTCTCAATTCAATTCAATTCAATTCAAGGGCTTTATTGGCATGGGAAACATGTGTTAACATTGCCAAAGCAAGTGAGGTAGAAAACATACAAAGTGAATATATAAAGTGAAAAACAACAAATATTAACAGTAAACATTACACATACAGAAGTTTCAAAACAGTAAAGACATTACAAATGTCATATTATATATATATACAGTGTTCTAACAATGTACAAATGGCTAAAGGACACAAGATAAAATAAATAAGCATAAATATGGGTTGTATTTACAATGGTGTTTGTTCTTCACTGGTTGCCCTTTTCTCGTGGCAACAGGTCACAAATCTTGCTGCTGTGATGGCACACTGTGGAATTTCACCCAGTAGATATGGGAGTTTTTCAAAATTGGATTTGTTTTCGAATTCTTTGTGGATCTGTGTAATCTGAGGGAAATATGTCTCTCTAATATGGTCATACATTGGGCAGGAGGTTAGGAAGTGCAGCTCAGTTTCCACCTCATTTTGTGGGCAGTGAGCACATAGCCTGTCTTCTCTTGAGAGCCAAGTCTGCCTACGGCGGCCTTTCTCAATAGCAAGGCTATGCTCACTGAGTCTGTACATAGTCAAGGCTTTCCTTAGTTTTGGGTCAGTCACAGTGGTCAGGTATTCTGCCGCTGTGTACTCTCTGTGTAGGGCCAAATAGCATTCTAGTTTGCTCTGTTTTTTTGTTAATTCTTTCCAATGTGTTAAGTAGTTATCTTTTTGTTTTCTCATGATTTGGTTGGGTCTAATTGTGCTGCTGTCCTGGGGCTCTGTAGTGTGTGTTTGTGTCTCTCTCTCTCTCTCTCAGTAACAACAGACTCTACTTCTGCAGTCATCTGTTATAAACTTCCTCATTCAGACTATTGTTAAGAATGACATTGAAATCACACTTAATTCTTATGTAGTGCCATTCAGAAACAAAGCATGTCCCCAGACAGCGCAGAAGATGATGCCAGAAGGTTTAGTCACCTATCAGTCTCTCTAAGGCAACTAATCCTCAGGGGCTCATCTCAGTCATCGACACACTGACCTTTGGCTCTGTATGCACTAGAATAATGCCATGTCATAGATTTGAATATTGCTTCACTGCATCCACAGCAAACTTAGTAATTTCAAAATATATTATACTTAACACTACATTTTTTTTTTAATGCAGTAGTTTTGATTGACCATATAGTTTGATTCATGAGAATAGGAGTGCATTCCGGCAAAAGGGCTTGAAATTATGCCATTACGAGCCGTTTATAACCTGAACTGATTGCAACCTGGCTGATTGTAATCTGTTTGTTGACATCACTTCAACAAGTTTTGTCCACTGGGTATGGCCTGAATCCCTAAAATCCTGTACAACTAGCCTGGTCAAACCAGGAAGGAATGCCCTCAACAGAACTCCATTATAACAGATCACCCATCAGCTGAGCTAGACCAGACCTGGTGACAGACTGCACTGATTGAAACCAACACATGCCAGAACTGCCAGTCCTACCAGCGAGGGAAGTGAAACAGATGGAATTTGAATATGGCATTATGCCCATACAGAGTGGTGCCTGCTGTGGTGCCTGCTATGGTGCCTGCTGTGTGTTGCTCCTATTGCGGCAAGGTACAGTTGAAGTCGGAAGTTTACATACACCATAGCCAAATACATTTAAATACACTTAGCCAAATACATTTAAACTCAGTTTTTCACAATTCTTGACATTTAATCCCAGTGAAATTCCCTGTCTTAGGTCAGTTAGGATCAACACTTTATTTTAAGAATGTGAAATGTCAGAATTATAGTAGAGAGAATTATTTATTTTAGATTTTATATCTTTCATCACATTCCCAGTGGGTCAGAAGTTCAAACTCAATTAGTATTTGGTAGCATTTCCTCTATATTGTTTAACTTGTGTCAAATGTTTCAGGAAGCCTTATACAAGCTTCCCACAATAAGTTGGGTGAATTTTGGCCCATTCCTCCTGACAGAGCTGGTGTAACTGAGTCAGGTTTGTAGGCCTCCTTGCTCGCACATGCTTTTTCAGTTCTGCCCACAAATCTTCTATAGGATTGAGGTCAGGGCTTTGTGATGGCCACTCCAATACCTTGACTTTGTTGTCCTTAAGCCATTTTGCCACAACTTTGGAAGTATGCTTGGGGTCATTGTCCATTTGAAAGACCCATTTGCAACCAAGCTTTAACTTCCTGACTGATGTCTTTAGATGCTGCTTCAATATATCCATATAATTTTCCATCCCCATGATGTCATCTATTTTGTGAATTGCACCAATCTCTTCTGCAGCAAAGCACCCCCACAACATGACGCTGCCACCCCCGTGCTTCACGGTTGGGATGGTGTTCTTTAGCTTGCAAGCCTCTCCCTTTTTCCTCCAAACATAACGATGGACAAACAGTTATTTTTTCATTTCATCAGACCAGAGGACATTTCTCCAAAATATACGATCTTTGTCCCCATCTGCAGTTGCAAACTGTAGTCTGACTTTTTTATGGCGGTTTTGGAGCAGTGGCTTCTTCCCTGCTGAGCAGCCTTTCAGGTTATGTCGATATAGGACTCGTTTTTACTGTGGATATAGGTACTTTTGTACCTGTTTCCTTCAGCATCTTCACAAGGTCCTTTGCTGTTGTTCTCGAATTGATTTGCACTTTTCGCACCAAAGTACGTTCATCTCTAGGAGACAGAACGCTTCTACATCCTGAGCGGTATGTCGGCTGTCTGGTCCCATGGTGTTAATACTTCCGTACTATTGCTTGTACAGATGAATGTGGTACCTTCAGGCGTTTGGAAATTGCTCCCAAGGATGAACCAGACTTGCGGAGGTTTTTTCTGAGGTCTTGGCCGATTTCTTTTGATTTTCCCATGATGTCAAGCAAAGAGGCACTGACTTTGAAGGTAGGCCTTGAAATACATCTACAGGTACACCTCCAATTGACTCAAATGATGTCAATTAGCCTATCAGAAGCTTCTAAAGCCATGACATCATTTTCTGGAATTTTCCAAGCTGTTTAAAAGGCACAGTCAACTTAATGTATGTAAACTTCTGACCCACTGGAATTGTGATACAGTGAATTGTTGGAAAAATGACTTGTGTCATGCACAAAGTAGATGTCCTAACCGACTTGACAAAACTGTAGTTTGTCAACAAGAAATTGAAAAAAAAGAGTGGTTGAAAAACAAGTTTTAATGACTCCAACCTGAGTGTATGTAAACTTCCGACTTCAACTGTAGATCAAATAAAATAAAATGTTATTGGTCACATACACACATTTAGCAGATGTTATTGTGGGTGTAGTGAAATGCTTGTATTCCTAGCTCCAACAGTGCAGTAGTATCTAACAATTCACAACAATAGATAGACATCCATAGACATCTAGTGCCATGGAAAATACATTGTATTTCACCATTTATGGATTTTTTTACATAGGGGCGGTTTTCACTCAGGTTAATAACCAATGTAGGTTGGTGAGATTGGTTTGACATGTTGCTGAGTGGATGATGAACCAAGATGGGTAATAATGATGACTACATTTTCCTTCCCAGCACAGAATGAAAGAAAGAAGCAGCAATAAGAAGAAAGAGAGAGAGAAATAGAGAGAGGAAAGAAAGAGATAGACAGGGGGAGAGACATAGAGAGGGAGAGACAGAGAGACATAGAGAGGGAGAGACAGAGACACATGGAGAGACAGAGAGAGACATAGAGGGGGAAAGACTGGCACGCCCTGATCTGTTTCACATGGCTTTGTGATTGTCTCCACCCACCTCCAGGTGTCACCTGTTTCCCCCAATTAGTCCCTGGGTATTTAATCCGGTGTTCCCTGCTTGTCTGTTGCCAGGTCGTATTATCAAGTCAACCAGCGTGTTTTTATGTGCTCTTGCATTTTCTTATCTCTCTTGTGCTAGTCCTCCTGGTTTTGTCCCTTGCCTGCCTTGTCTCTGCACCCGCCTGCCTGACCATACTGCCTGCCCTGACCTCGAACTTGCCAGTCACTCTGTACCTCCTGGACTCTGACCTTGTTTATGATCTTTTGCCTGTCTACGACCATTTTCTTGCCTGCCCCTTGGATTATAATAAATATCAGAGACTCGAACCATCTGCATCTGGGTCTTGCCATGTGCCCTTATAGAGACATATATATATAGAGAGAGAGACATAGAGAGAGAGAGACATAGAGAGAGACTTAGGGAGAAAGACATAGAGACAGAGAGACTTAGAGAGAGACTTAGAGAGAGAGACAAAGAGATAGAGAGACAGAGAGACTTAGAGAGAGATAGAGGAAGAGAGAGAGACATAGAGAGGGAGAGAGAGACAGAGAGGGAGAGACAGAGATGCTGGACAGAGAGAGAGACAGAGAGAGACAGAGACATAGAGAGGGAGAGACAGAGAGAGACTTAGAGAGGGAGACATAGAGACAGAGAGACAGAGAGGGAGAGACAGAGAGACTTAGAGAGAGACAGAGGAAGAGAGAGAGACAGAGAGAGAGACATAGAGAGGGAGAGAGAGACAGAGAGGGAGAGACAGAGATGCTGGACAGAGTGAGAGACAGAGAGAGACAGAGACATAGAGAGGGAGAGGGAGAGACAGAGAGGGAGAGACAGAGACTTAGAGAGGGAGAGAGAGAGAGACTTAGAGAGGGAGAGACAGAGAGAGACAGAGAGAGACTTAGAGAGGGAGAGACAGAGAGAGACAGAGAGAGACATAGAGAGGGAGAGACAGAGAGAGACAGAGAGAGACAGGGAGAGACATAGAGAGACAGAGAGAGACAGAGAGAGACATAGAGAGGGAGAGACAGAGAGAGACATAGAGAGGGAGAGACAGAGAGAGACAGAGAGAGACAGAGAGCGAGAGACAGAGAGAGTCATAGAGAGCGAGGGAGAGAGAAATAGAGAGACAGAACGAGGGAGAGACAGCGAAATAGAGAGAAAGAGACAGAGAGAGAGCGAGGAGAGAGAGGAAGGAGGAAAGGAATCACACAAATCCCCCTTTCACTAGCAATAATTAATGAGAGATATTAGTGCATCACATTTAACATGCAAAATACACTGTAGTAATCATACTGGCAGAGAACAATTGGGACACATGGACGGAGGGAGGGAGGGAGGGAGGGAGGGAGGGAGGGAGGGAGGGAGGGGAGGGAGGGAGGGAGGGAGGGAGGGAGGGAGGGAGGGAGGAGGGAGGAGGAGAGGGAGGGGAGGGAGGGAGGGAGGGAGGGAGGGAGGGAGGGAGGAGGAGAAGTTGAGAGAGAGTTTTGTGAGTAATGTTGACTATTCATTTTTTATTATTTATTTCACTTTTGTTTATTATCTATTTCACCCCCTTTGGCAATGTAAACATATATTCCCCCAAGTCAATAAAGCTCCTTAAATTGAATTGAATTTGAAAGTGAGAGAGAGATATGAGAGAGAGGGAGAGATGGAGTGACGAGGTTGAGAGAGTTTTGTGAGTGTAATGTTTACTCATGAGAGAGAGGGGTTGAGAGAGAGTGTGTAATGTTTACTCATGAGAGAGAGGGGTTGAGAGAGTTTTGTTGAGTGTAATGTTTACTCATGAGAGAGAGGGGTTGAGAGAGAGTGTGTAATGTTTACTCATGAGAGAGAGGGCGTTGACGAGAGAGTGTGTAATGTTACTCATGAGAGAGAGGGGTTGAGAGAGAGTGTGTAATGTTTACTCATGAGAGAGAGGGGTTGAGAGAGAGTGTGTAATGTTTACTCATGAGAGAGAGGGGTTGAGAGAGAGTGTGTAATGTTTACTCATGAGAGAGAGGGGTTGAGAGAGAGTGTGTAATGTTTACTCTTGAGAGAGAGGGGTTGAGAGAGAGTGTGTAATGTTTACTCTTGAGAGAGAGGGGTTGAGAGAGAGTGTGTAATGTTTACTCATGAGAGAGAGGGGTTGAGAGAGAGTGTGTAATGTTTACTCATGAGAGAGAGGGGTTGAGAGAGAGTGTGTAATGTTTACTCATGAGAGAGAGGGGTTGAGAGAGAGTGTGTAATGTTTACTCATGAGAGAGAGGGGTTGAGACGAGAGTGTGTAATGTTTACTCATGAGAGAGAGGGGTTGAGAGAGAGTGTGTAATGTTTACTCATGAGAGAGAGGGGTTGAGAGAGAGTGTGTAATGTTTACTCATGAGAGAGAGGGGTTGAGAGAGAGTGTGTAATGTTTACTCATGAGAGAGAGGGGTTTGAGAGAGAGTGTGTAATGTTTATCATGAGAGCGAGGGGGTTGAGAGAGAGTGTGTAATGTTTTACTCATGAGAGAGAGCGGGTTGAGAGAGAGTGTGTAATGTTTACTCATGAGAGAGAGGGGTTGAGAGAGAGTGTGTAATGTTTACTCATGAGAGAGAGGGGTTGAGAGAGAGTGGTGTAATGTTATACTCGTGAGAGAGAGGGGTTGAGAGAGAGTGTGTAATGTTTACTCGTGAGAGAGAGGGGTTGAGAGAGAGTGTGTAATGTTTACTCGTGAGAGAGGAGGGGTTGAGAGAGAGTGTGTAATGTTTACTCGTGAGAGAGAGGGGTTGAGAGAGAGTGTGTAATGTTTACTCGTGAGAGAGAGGGGTTGAGAGAGAGTGTGTAATGTTTTACTCGTGAGAGAGAGGGGTTGAGAGAGAGTGTGTAATGTTTACTCATGAGAGAGAGGGGTTGAGAGAGAGTGTGTAATGTTACTCACTGAAGAGAGAGGGGTTGAGAGAGAGTGTGTAATGTTTACTCATGAGAAGAGAGGGGTTGAGAGAGAGTGTGTAATGTTTACTCATGAGAGAGAGGGGTTGAGAGAGAGTGTGTAATGTTTACTCATGAGAGAGAGGGGTTTGAGAGAGAGTGTGTAATGTTTACTCATGAGAGAGAGGGGTTGAGAGAGAGTGTGTAATGTTTACTCATGAGAGAGAGGGGTTGAGAGAGGTGTGTAATGTTTACTCATGAGAGAGAGGGGTTGAGAGAGAGTGTGTAATGTTTACTCATGAGAGAGAGGGGGTTGAGAGAGAGTGTGTAATGTTTACTCATGAGAGAGAGGGGTTGAGAGAGAGTGTGTAATGTTTACTCATGAGAGAGAGGGGTTGAGAGAGAGTGTGTAATGTTTACTCATGAGAGGGGTTTAGAGAGAGGTTAAGTTTACTCCTGAGAGAGAGTGTTAGGTGTAATGTTTACTCATGAGAGAGAGGGGTTGAGAGAGAGTGGTGTAATGTTTACTCATGAGAGAGAGGGGTTGAGAGAGAGTGTGTAATGTTTACTCATGAGAGAGAGGGGTTGAGAGAGAGTGTGTAATGTTTTACTCATGAGAGAGAGGGGTTGAGAGAGAGTGTGTAATGTTTACTCATGAGAGAGAGGGGTTGAGAAGAGTGTTTAATGTTTACTCATGAGGAGAGGGGTTGAGAGAGAGTGTGTAATGTTTTACTCATGAGAGAGAGGGGGTTGAGAGAGAGTGTGTAATGTTTACTCATGAGAGAGAGGGGTTGAGGAGAGAGTGTGTAATGTTTACTCATGAGAGAGAGGGTTGAGAGAGAGTGGTGTAATGTTTACTCATGAGAGAGAGGGGTTGAGAGAGTGTGTAATGTTTACTCATGAGAGAGAGGGGTTGAGAGAGAGTGTGTAATGTTTACTCATGAGAGAGAGGGTTGAGAGAGAGTGTGTAATGTTTACTCATGAGAGAGAGGGTTGATGAAGAGTGTAATGTTACTCATGAGGAGGAGGGGTTGAGAGTGTGTAATGTTTACTCATGAGAGAGAGGGGTTGAGAGAGAGTGTGTAATGTTTACTCATGAGAGAGAGGGGTTGAGAGAGAGTGTGTAATGTTTACTCATGAGAGAGAGGGGTTGAGAGAGAGTGTGTAATGTTTACTCATGAGGAGAGAGGGGTTGAGAGAGAGTGTGTAATGTTTTACTCATGAGAGAGAGGGGTTGAGGAGAGTGTGTTAATGTTTACTCATGAGAGAGAGGGGTTGAGAGAGGTAATTTACTCATGAGAGAGAGGGTTGAGAGAGAGTGTGTAATGTTTACTCATGAGAGAGAGGGTTGAGAGAGAGTGTGTAATGTTTACTCATGAGAGAGAGGGGTTGAGGAGAGAGTGTGTAATGTCTTACTCATGAAGAGACAGGGGTTGAGAGAGAGTGTGTAATGTTTACTCATGAGAGAGAGGGGTTGAGAGAGAGTGTGTAATGTTTACTCATGAGAGAGAGGGGTTGAGAGAGAGTGTGTAATGTTACTCATGAGAGAGAGGGGTTGAGAGAGAGTGTGTAATGTTACTCATGAGAGAGAGGGGTTGAGAGAGAGTGTGTAATGTTTACTCATGAGAGAGAGGGGTTGAGAGAGAGTGTGTAATGTTACTCATGAGAGAGAGGGGTTGAGAGAGAGTGTGTAATGTTTACTCATGAGAGAGAGGGGTTGAGAGAAGAGTGTGTAATGTTTACTCATGAGAGAGAGGGGTTGAGAGAGAGTGTGTAATGTTTACTCATGAGAGAGAGGGGTTGAGAGAGAGTGTGTAATGTTTACTCATGAGAGAGAGGGGTTGAGAGAGAGTGTGTAATGTTTACTCATGAGAGAGAGGGGTTGAGAGAGAGTGTGTAATGTTTACTCAATGAGAGAGAGGGGTTGAGAGAGAGTGTGTAATGTTTACTCATGGAGAGAGAGGGGTTGAGAGAGAGTGTGTAATGTTTACTCATGAGAGAGAGGGGTTTGAGAGAGAGTGTGTAATGTTTACTCATGAGAGAGAGGGGTTGAGAGAGAGTGGTGTAATGTTTACTCATGAGAGAGAGGGGTTGAGAGAGAGTGTGTAATGTTTACTCATGAGAGAGAGGGGTTGAGAGAGAGTGTGTAATGTTTACTCATGAGAGAGAGGGGTTGAGAGAGAGTGTGTAATGTTTACTCATGAGAGAGAGGGGTTGAGAGAGAGTGTGTAATGTTTACTCATGAGAGAGAGGGGTTGAGAGAGAGTGTGTAATGTTTACTCATGAGAGAGAGGGGTTGAGAGAGAGTGTGTAATGTTTACTCATGAGAGAGGAGGGGTTGAGAGGAGAGTGGTGTAATGTTTACTCATGAGAGAGAGGGGTTGAGCAGAGAGTGTGTAATGTTTACTCATGAGAGAGAGGGGTTGAGAGAGAGTGGTGTAATGTTTTACTCATGAGAGAGAGGGGTTGAGAGAGAGTGTGTAATGTTTACTCATGAGAGAGAGGGTTGGAGAGAGTGTGTTAATGTTTACTCATGAGAGAGAGGGGTGAGAGAGAGTGTGTAATGTTTACTCATGAGAGAGAGGGGTTCGAGATGAGAGTGTGTAATGTTTACTCATGAGAGAGAGGGGTTGAGAGAGAGTGTGTAATGTTTACTCATGAGAGAGAGGGGTGAGAGAGATGTGTAATGTTAATCCTGAGCGAGCGAGTGTGTAATGTTTACTCATGAGAGAGAGTGTTGTAGGATATGTTGTGTCATGTTTACTCCTGAGAGCGAGGGGTTCGAGAGAGAGTGGTTGTAATGTTTACTCATGAGAGAGAGAGAGGGTTGTGAGAGAGAGAGTGTGTAATTGTGTTTACTCATGAGAGAGAGGGGTTGAGAGAAGAGTGTTTATGTTTTACTGCATGCGAGAGAGGGGTTGAGAGAGAGGTGTTGTAATGTTTACTCATGAGAGAGAGGGGGTTTGAGAGAGAGTGTGTTAATGTTTACTCATGAGAGAGGAAGGGGTTGCAGAGCGAGTTTTTGTAATTGTTTACTCATGAGAGAGAGGAGGTGGTTTGTGAGAGAGAGTGTGTAATGTTTACTCATGAGAGAGAGGGGTTGAGAGAAGTGTGTAATGTTTACTCATGAGAGAGAGGGGTTGAGAGAGAGTGTGTAATGTTTACTCATGAGAGAGAGGGGTTGAGAGAGAGTGTGTAATGTTTACTCATGAGAGGAGAGGGGTTGAGAGAGAGTGTGTAATGTTTACTCATGAGAGAGAGGGGTTGAGAGAGAGTGTGTAATGTTTACTCATGAGAGAGAGGGGTTGAGAGAGAGTGTGTAATGTTTACTCATGAGAGAGAGAGGGGTTGAGAGAGAGGTGTGTAATGTTTACTCATGAGAGAGAGGGGTTGAGAGAGAGTGTGTAATGTTTACTCATGAGAGAGAGGGGTTGAGAGAGAGTGTGTTAATGTTTACTCATGAGAGAGAGGGGTTGAGAGAGAGTGTGTAATGTTTACTCATGAGAGAGAGGGGTTGAGAGAGAGTGTGTAATGTTTACTCATGAGAGAGAGGGGTTGAGAGAGAGTGTGTAATGTTTACTCATGAGAGAGAGGGGTTGAGAGAGAGTGTGTAATGTTTACTCATGAGAGAGAGGGGTTGAGAGAGAGTGTGTAATGTTTACTCATGAGAGAGAGGGGTTGAGAGAGAGTGTGTAATGTTTACTCATGAGAAGAGAGGGTTGAGAGAGAGTGTTGTAATGTTTACTCATGAGAGAGAGGGTTGAGAGAGAGTGTGTAATGTTTACTCATGACGAGAGAGGGGTTGAGAGAGAGTGTGTAATTTTTACTCATGAGAGAGAGGGGTTGAGAGAGATGTGTAATGTTTACTCATGAGAAGAGAGGGTTGAGCGAGAGTGGTGTAATGTTTTACTCATGAGAGAAGGGTTGAAGAGAGGTGTGTAATGTTTACTCATGAGAGAGAGGGGTTGAGAGAGAGTGTGTAATGTTTACTCATGAGAGAGAGGGGTTGAGAGAGAGTGTGTAATGTTTACTCATGAGAGAAGAGGGGTTGAGAGAGAGTGTGTAATGTTTACTCATGAGAGAGAGGGGTTGAGAGAGAGTGTGTAATGTTTACTCATGAGAGAGAGGGGTTGAGAGAGAGTGTGTAATGTTTACTCATGAAGAGAGGGGGTTGAGAGAGAGTGTGTAATGTTTACTCATGAGAGAGAGGGGTTGAGAGAGAGTGTGTAATGTTACTCATTGAGAGAGAGGGGTTGAAGAGAGAGTGTGTAATGTTTACTCATGAGAGAGAGGGGTTGAAGAGAGAGTGTGTAATGTTACTCATGAGAGAGAGGGGTTGAGAGAGAGTGTGTATGTTTACTCATGAGAGAGAGGGGTTGAGAGAGAGTGTGTAATGTTTACTCATGAGAGAGAGGGGTTGAGAGAGAGTGTGTAATGTTACTCATGAGAGAGAGGGGTTGAGAGAGAGTGTGTAATGTTTACTCATGAGAGAGAGGGGTTGAGAGAGAGTGTGGGTAATGGTTTACTCATGAGAGAGAGGGGTTGAGAGAGAGTGTGTAATGTTTACTCATGAGAGAGAGGGGTTGAGAGAGAGTTGTAATGTTTACTCATGAGAGAGAGGGGTTGAAGAGAGTGTGTACTGTTTACTTCATGAGAGCGAGAGGGGTTGAGAGAGAGTGTGGTACATTGTTTACTCATGAGAGAGAGGGTTTGAGAGCGAGTGTGTAATGTTTACTCATGAGAGAGAGGGGTTGAGAGAGAGTGTGTAATGTTTACTCATGAGAGAGAGGGGTTTGAGAGAGAGTAGTGTAATGTTTACTCATGAGAGAGAGGGGTGAGAGAGAGAGTGTGTAATGTTTACTCATGAGAGAGAGGGGTTGAGAGAGAGTGTGTAATGTTTACTCATGAGAGAGAGGGGTGAGAGAGAGTGTTGTAATGTTTACTCATGAGAGAGAGGGGTTGAGAGAGAGTGTTGTAATGTTTACTCATGAGAGAGAGGGTTGAGAGAGAGTGTGTAATGTTTACTCATGAGAGAGAGGGGTGAGAGCGAGTGTGTAATGTTTACTCATGCAGAGAGAGGGGTTGAGAGAGAGTGTGTAATGTTACTCATGAGAGAGAGGGGTTGAGAGAGAGGTGTGTAAGTGTTTACTCATGAGAGAGAGGGGTTGAGAGAGAGTGTGTAATGTTTACTCATGAGAGAGAGGGGTTGAGAGAGAGTGTGTAATGTTTACTCATGAGAGAGAGGGGTTGAGAGAGAGTGTGTAATGTTTACTCATGAGAGAGAGGGGTTGAGAGAGAGTGGTGTAATGTTTACTCATGAGAGAGAGGGGTTGAGAGAGAGTGTGTAATGTTTACTCATTGAGAGAGAGGGGTTGAGAGAGAGTGTGTAATGTTTACTCATGAGAGAGAGGGGTTGAGAGAGAGTGTTGTAATGTTTACTCATGAGAGAGAGGGGTTGAGAGAGAGGTGGGTAACTGTTTACTCATGAGAGAGAGGGGTTGAGAGAGAGTGTGTAATGTTACTCATGAGAGAGAGGGGTGAGAGAGAGTGTGTAATGTTTTACTCATGAGAGAGAGGGGTTGAGAGAGAGTGTGTAATGTTTACTCATGAGAGAGAGGGGTTGAGAGAGAGTGTGTAATGTTTACTCATGAGAGAGAGGGGTTGAGAGAGAGTGTGTAATGTTTACTCATGAGAGAGAGGGGTTGAGAGAGAGTGTGTAATGTTTACTCATGAGAGAGAGGGGTTGAGAGAGAGTGTGTAATGTTTACTCATGAGAGAGAGGGGTTGAGAGAGAGTGTGTAATGTTTACTCATGAGAGAGAGGGGTTGAGAGAGAGTGTGTAATGTTTACTCATGAGAGAGAGGGGTTGAGAGAGAGTGTGTAATGTTTACTCATGAGAGAGAGGGGTTGAGAGAGAGGGGTTGAGAGAGAGGGTTGAGAGAGAGTGTGTAATGTTTACTCATGAGAGAGAGGGGTTGAGAGAGAGTGTGTAATGTTTACTCATGAGAGAGAGGGGTTGAGAGAGAGTGTGTAATGTTTACTCATGAGAGAGAGGGGTTGAGAGAGAGTGTGTAATGTTTACTCATGAGAGAGAGGGGTTGAGAGAGAGTGTGTTAATGTTACTCATTGAGAGCAGAGGGGTTTGAGAGAGAGTGTGTTAATGTTACTCCTGAGGGGTGAGAGAGAGGGGTACCATGGGGGTTGAGAGAGAGTGGTGTAATGTTTACTCATGAGGAGAGAGGGTTTTGACGAGAGAGTGGTAATGGTTTACTCATGAGGGAGAGGGGTTGAGAGAGAGTGTGTAATGTTTACTCATGAGAGAGAGGGTTTGAGAGAGAGTGCTGTAATGTTTACTCATGAGAGAGAGGGGTGAGAGAGAGTGTGTAATGTTTACTTCATGAGAGAGAGGGGTTGAGAGAGAAGTGTGTAATGTTTACTCATTGAGAGAGAGGGGATTTGAGAGAGAGTGTGTAATGTCTTACTCATGAGATAGAGGGATTGATGAGAGAGTGTGTAATGTTTACTCATGAGGAGAGAGGGGTTGAGAGAGAGTGATGTAATGATTTACTCATTGGAGAGAGGGCCGGTTTGAGGAGAGCAGGGTGTGAATGTTTACTCATGAGAGAGAGGGGTTGAGAGAGAGTGTGTAATGTTTACTCATGAGAGAGAGGGGTTGAGAGAGAGTGTGTAATGTTTACTCATGAGAGAGAGGGGTGAGAGAGAGGGTTGAGAGAGAGGGGTTGAGAGAGAGTGTGTAATGTTTACTCATGAGAGAGAGGGGTTGAGAGAGAGGTGGTAATGTTTTACTCATGACGCCGAGAGGGAGGGGTTGAGAGAGAGTGTGTAATGTTTACTCATGAGAGAGAGGTTGAGAGAGAGTGTGTAATGTTTATCATGAGGAGAGGGGTTGAGAGAAGTGTGTAATGTTTACTCATGAGAGAGAGGGGTTGAGAGAGAGTGTGTAATGTTTACTCATGAGAGAGAGGGTGTTGAGAGAGAGTGTGTAATGTTTACTCATGAGAGAGAGGGGTGAGAGAGAGTGTGTAAGTTTACTCATGGAGAGAGAGGGGTTGAGAGAGAGTGTGTAATGTTTACTCATGAGAGAGAGGGGTTGAGAGAGAGTGTGTAATGTTTACTCATGAGAGAGAGGGGTTGAGAGAGAGTGTGTAATGTTTACTCATGAGAGAGAGGGGTTGAGCGAGAGTGTGTAATGTTTACTCATGAGAGAGAGGGGTTGAGAGAGAGTGTGTGTAATGTTTACTCATGAGAGAGAGGGGTTGAGAGAGAGTGTGTAATGTTTACTCATGAGAGAGAGGGGTTGAGAGAGAGTGTTGTAATGTTTACTCTGAGAGAGAGGGGTTGAGAGAGAGTGTGTAATGTTTACTCATGAGAGAGAGGGGTTGAGAGAGAGTGTGTAATGTTTACTCATGAGAGAGAGGGGTTTGAGAGAGAGTGTGTAATGTTACTCATGAGAGAGAGGGGTTGAGAGAGAGTGTGTAATGTTTACTCATGAGAGAGAGGGGTTGAGAGAGAGTGTTGTAATGTTTACTCATGAGAGAGAGGGGTTGAGAGAGAGTGTGTAATGTTTACTCATGAGAGAGAGGGGTTGAGAGAGAGTGTGTAATGTTTACTCATGAGAGAGCGGGGTTGATTTTGAGAGAGAGTTGTGTAATGTTTATCATGAGAGAGAGGGTTGAGAGAGAGTGTGTAATGTTACTCATGAGAGAGGGGGTTGAGAGAGATTGTGTAATGTTTACTCATGAGAGAAGAGGGTGAGTTTGAGAGAGAGTGTGTAATGTTTACTCATGAGAGAGAGGGGTTGAGAGAGAGTGTGTAATGTTTACTCATGAGAGAGGAGGGGTGAGACGAGAGTGTGTAATGTTTACTCATGAGAGAGAGGGGTTGAGAGAGAGTGTGTAATGTTTACTCATGAGAGAGAGGGGTGGTTGAGAGAGAGTGTGTAATGTTTACTCATGAGAGAGAGGGGTTGAGAGGAGAAGTGTGTAATGTTTACTCATGAGAGAGAGGGGGTGAGAGAGAGTGTGTAATGTTTTATCTGAGAGAGAGGGGTTGAGAGAGAGTGTGTAATGTTTACTCATGAGAGAGAGGGGTTGAGAGAGAGTGTGTAATGTTTACTCATGAGAGAGAGGAGGTTGAGAGAGAGTGTGTAATGTTTACTCATGAGAGAGAGGGTTGAGAGAGAGTGTGTAATGTTTACTCATGAGAGAGAGGGGTTGAGAGAGAGTGTGTAATGTTTACTCATGAGAGAGAGGGGTTGAGAGAGAGTGTGTAATGTTTACTCATGAGAGAGAGGGGTTGAGAGAGAGTGTGTAATGTTTACTCATGAGAGAGAGGGGTTGAGAGAGAGTGTGTAATGTTTACTCATGAGAGAGGGTTGAGAGAGAGTGTGTAATGTTTACTCAGAGAGAGAGGGGTTGAGAGAGAGTGTGTAATGTTTACTCATGAGAGAGAGGGGTTGAGAGAGAGTGTGTAATGTTTACTCATGAGAGAGAGGGGTTGAGAGAGAGTGTGTAATGTTTACTCATGAGAGAGAGGGGTGAGAGAGAGTGTGTAATGTTTTACTCATGAGGAGGAGAGGGGTTGAGAGAGAGTGTGTAATGTGTACTCATGAGAGAGAGGGGGTTGAGAGAGGAGTGTGTAATGTTTCCTCATGAGAGAGAGGGGTTGAGAGAGAGGGTTATGTTACGCGATGAGGGTGAGAGGAGGGTTAGAGAAGAGAGTGTGTAAGTGTTACTCATGAGAGAGAGGGTGTGAGTGAGAGAGGTGTGTAATGGTTACTCATGAGAGAGAGGGGTGAGAGAGCGAGTGTGTACTTGTTACTCAGAGAGAGAGGGGTTGAGAGAGAGTGTGTAATGTTTTACTCATGAGAGGAGAGGGGTTGGGCAGAGAGTGTGTGTAATGTTTACTCATGAGAGAGAGAGGGGTTGAGAGAGAGTGTGTAATGTTTACTCACTGAGAGAGAGGGTTGGAGGAGCGCGTGTGTAATGTTTACTCATGAGAGAGAGGGGTTGAGACGAGAGTGTTCTAATGTTTACTCATGAGAGAGGGGGTTGAGAGAGAGTGTGTAATGTTTACTCATGAGAGAGAGTGTGAGAGAGAGTGTGTAATGTTTACTCATGAGAGAGAGGGGTTTGAAGAGAGAGTGTGTAATGTTTACTCATGAGAGAGAGGGGTTTGAGAGAGAGTGTGTAATGTTTACTCATGAGAGAGAGGGGTTGAGAGAGAGTGTGTAATGTTTACTCATGAGAGAGAGGGTTGAGATGAGAGTGTGTAATGTTTACTCATGAGAGAGAGGGGTTGAGAGAGAGTGTGTAATGTTTACTCATGAGAGAGAGGGGTTGAGAGAGAGTGTGTAATGTTTACTCATGAGAGAGAGGGGTTGAGAGAGAGTGTGTAATGTTTACTCATGAGAGAGAGGGGTTGAGAGAGAGTGTGTAATGTTTACTCATGAGAGAGAGGGGTTGAGAGAGAGTGTGTAATGTTTACTCATGAGAGAGAGGGGTTGAGAGAGAGTGTGTAATGTTTACTCATGAGAGAGAGGGGTTGAGAGAGAGTGTGTAATGTTTACTCATGAGAGAGAGGGGTGAGAGAGAGTGTGTAATGTTTACTCATGAGAGAGAGGGGTGAGAGAGAGTGTGTAATGTTTACTCATGAGAGAGAGGGGTTGAGAGAGAGTGTGTCAATGTTTACTCATGAGAGAGAGGGTTGAGAGAGAGTGGTGTAATGTTTACTCATGAGAGAGAGGGGTTGAGAGAGAGTGTGTAATGTTTACTCATGAGAGAGAGGGTTGACGAGAGAGTTGTAATGTTTACTCATGAGAGAGAGGGTGTGAGAGAGAGTTGTGTAATGTTTACTCATGAGAGAGAGGGGTTTTTGAGGAGAGAGTGTGTAATGTTTACTCATGAGGAGAGAGGGGTTGAGAGAGAGTGTGTAATGTTTACTCATGAGAGAGAGGGAGTTGAGAGAGAGTGTGTAATGTTTACTCATGAGAGAGAGGGGTTGAGAGGAGAGAGTGTTGTAATGTTTACTCATGAGAGAGAGGGGTTGAGAGAGAGTGTGTAATGTTTACTCATGAGAGAGAGGGGTTGAGAGAGAGTGTGTAATGTTTACTCATGAGGAGAGAGGGGTTGAGAGAGAGTGTGTAATGTTTACTCATGAGAGAGAGGGGTTGAGAGAGAGTGTGTAATGTTTACTCATGAGAGAGAGGGGTTGAGAGAGAGTGTGTAATGTTTACTCATGAGAGAGAGGGGTTGAGAGAGAGTGTGTAATGTTTACTCATGAGAGAGAGGGGTTTGAGAGAGAGTGTGTAATGTTTACTCATGAGAGAGAGGGGTTGAGAGAGAGTGTGTAATGTTTACTCATGAGAGAGAGGGGTTGAGAGAGAGTGTGTAATGTTTACTCATGAGAGAGAGGGGTTGAGAGAGAGTGTGTAATGTTTACTCATGAGAGAGAGGGGTTGAGAGAGAGTGTGTAATGTTTACTCATGAGAGAGAGTGGTTGAGAGAGAGTGTGTAATGTTACTCATGAGAGAGAGGGTTGAGAGAGAGTGTGTAATGTTTACTCATGAGAGAGAGTGGTTGAGAGAGAGTGTGTAATGTGAATATAATGTTTGCTGTTAATGTTTTATTGTTTATTTCGCTTTTATTTATTATCTATTTCACTTTCTTTGGCAATGTAAACATATGTTCCCCAAGCCAATAAAGCCCCTTAAATGGAATTGAATTGAAATTGAATGGAGAGAGAGAGAGAGAGAGATGGGAAAGAGAGGGAGATGGGAGTGAGTGAAGGTGAAAGGGAGAAAGATGGGGGAGAGAGAAAGAGGGTAAGTCTTGAAAGGAGGTCTTTGTACCGTATATCAGCTTTATACTGTATATTAATCTAGGTCAACAGAGAGCAGATTGGAGCTAAAACACAATCCTGTTTAATAAATCAACAGCGATTAAGACCAGAGTTGTGTTCGCTCGGCTCCAGACTGAAACAGGGAGGGTTTAGATGGCTTTATCCAAAAAAAAAACATATTTTTGTTTTCTAAATAACCCTAATGTGCCCTAATGAACATAATCCTGCCCATAAATGCTGTTTGTTGAACCACCTTCCCCTTGGCACTGTCTCATTCAGTTCCAGAGTCTTTTGGTCTGACTTTGTTTCATGTTTCCTTACCTGCAAGTTGTAATACACCTCAGGTTTCATGAATGAATGAATGATATTAATTGACAGATTCAGTTTGTCCCCCTCCGAGCAGCACTTCTAATCATCACACTGTTGTAACGGAGCACTATCATGTATCTGTAGCCCAGTGTCGTCAAGATCATACTTTACATAGTGGTCCATGGATAGAAAAACACACATACACACGCAGGCACACACACTTACACACACACGATGCGTCAGACAAGCTGTATAGTGCATTACATAGGGAATAGAGTGTCATCTGGAATTGAACCATTGTGATCAAAGAGGGCGTATATCCGCTCTGAGCCCTCCCTTTGGCACGTCTCCAGATATGTTAAATCTACAAACCAATCAGTGAACATACACAGTCAGGAGTTATTCACACAATAACCTCCCCCACAAAAGACAGCATAACTATGAACTTATGACCACTTCTTTTAGACCACCTTTGTGCTATTGGATTACAACAAAGTCAATATTTGTTGTCTTTTGACAAAATCCATTGCAGAGAACAATCTATAAGAAATGTCACGGTGAGCTGTTTGTACACTGCTCAAAAAAATAAAGGGAACACTTAAACAACACAATGTAACTCCAAGTCAATCACACTTCTGTGAAATCAAACTGTCCACTTAGGAAGCAACACTGATTGACAATACATTTCACATGCTGTTGTGCAAATGGAATAGACAGGTGGAAATTATAGGCAATTAGCAAGACACCCCCAATAAAGGAGTGGTTCTGCAGGTGGTGACCACAGACCACTTCTCAGTTCCTATGCTTCCTGGCTGATGTTTTGGTCACTTTTGAATGCTGGCGGTGCGTTCACTCTAGTGGTAGCATGAGACAGAGTCTACAACCCACACAAGTGGCTCAGGTAGTGCAGCTCATCCAGGATGGCACATCAATGCGAGCTGTGGCAAGAAGGTTTGCTGTGTCTGTTAGCGTAGTATCCAGAGCATGGAGGCGCTACAAGGAGACAGGCCAGTACATCAGGAGACGTGGAGGAGGCCGTAGGAGGGCAACAACCCAGCAGCAGGACCGCTACCTCCGCCTTTGTGCAAGGAGGAGCAGGAGGAGCACTGCCAGAGCCCTGCAAATTGACCTCCAGCAGGCCACAAATGTTTATGTGTCTGCTCAAACGGTCAGAAACAGACTCCATGAGGGTGGTATGAGGGCCCAACGTCCACAGGTGGGGTTGTGCTTACAGCCCAACACCGTGCAGGACGTTTGGCATTTGCCAGTGAACACCAAGATTGGCAAATTCGCCACTGGCGCCCTGTGCTCTTCACAGATGAAAGCAGGTTCACACTGAGCACATGTGACAGACGTGACAGAGTCTGGAGACGCCGTGGAGAACTTTCTGCTGCCTGCAACATCCTCCAGCATGACCGGTTTGGCGGTGGGTCAGTCATGGTGTGGGGTGGCATTTCTTTGGGGGGCCGCACAGCCCTCCATGTGCTCACCAGAGGTAGCCTGACTGCCATTAGGTACCGAGATGAGATCCCTAGACCCCTTGTGAGACCATATGCTGGTGCGGTTGACCCTGGGTTCCTCCTAATGCAAGACAATGCTAGACCACATGTGGCTGGAGTGTGTCAGCAGTTCCTGCAAGAGGAAGGCATTGATGCTATGGACTGACCCGCCCGTTCCCCAGACCTGAATCCAATTGAGCACATCTGGGACATCATGTCTCGCTCCATCCACCAATGCCACGGTGCACCACAGACTGTCCAGGAGTTGGCAGATGCTTTAGTCCAGGTCTGGGAGGAGATCCCTCAGGAGACCATCTGCCACCTCATCAGGAGCATGCCCAGGCGTTGTAGGGAGGTCATACAGGCACACTACTGAGCCTCATTTTGACTTGTTTTAAGGACATTACATCAAAGTTGTATCAGCCTGTAGTATGGTTTTCCACTTTAATTTTGAGTGTGACTCCAAATCCAGACCTCCATGGGTTGATACATTTAATTTCCATTGATCATTTTTGTGTGATTTTGTTGTCAGCACATTTAACTATGACAAGAAAAAAGTATTTCATAAGAATATTTCATTCATTCAGATCTAGGATGTGTTATTTTAGTGTTCCCTTTATTTTTTTGAGCAGTGTATATAATTGTGTGAGGCAGGTAGAATTTCAGAAGCCATTCAAACAAAACTAGATGCATGTTATAACTTGTCAATGAGCAAAGAAATGAAGACTACAAAATCTGAATAAAGGAATCAGATCAGTTATCTAACAGCCAGATGCAGCAAAAACACACCAAGCCTTTTCTTTCAAAATACTGCATTTAACTTGATAAGAACCATATGGGAAACATCCACAAAGACATCAGGGGTAACACCTTATAATGAAATAACTGGACCATACTCTTAAGGAAATACTATAATCTTGTCTACCAACTGTTCTTTTCCCACAGAGTAAACCTGATTAAATCTCAGCTACAGTGAAAACAAATAGCTCTACTGCTCTAGCCAGTATGAGAACATTGGGTGGCAGTCCTCTACAATACTGCATTTAATGTCTTTCCCAAATGGCACCCTAGTCCCTATATAGTGCACTACTTTGACCAGAGTGTGGTCAAAAGTAGTGCACTATATAGGGATAGAGTGCCATTTTGGTTGCAACTTTGTCTCTGGATAAGTTACAGCCCATAACTTGGTTAGCGAGGTGCCTGCCTTCCATGTCTCACCGGGAGTTAAATATCAGTGTGAGGAAAATATTACTTCCTCTACAACCACACCAGAGAGAGAAAACAACATCAGATTACACAATGTTCTTCTGCGGGTGTTATCTTTGGCTGCATGGAGCCTCTGACCAATGTGGTGTTTCAGCCTCTAGATCCAGGAGAAGCAGGAGCACTTCCTTGAGGAATGGAGGCTTCTCTCTTCTTTAAAAAATGGACATCAGATTTATAATGCCCTTTCGCTTTTTAATTATTCTTTGAAGTTACATACAGGGAGATAAACAACAGAGAAGCTTAGACAGAGTAGCCAAAATAGGGTCTCAAACTCTGCTGCACCTTCTTCACCACGCTGTCTGTGTGGGTGGACCATTTCAGTTTGTCCTTGATGGGTAGGCCGAGGAACTTGAAGCTTTCCACCCTCTCCACTACTGTCCTGTCGATGTGGATAGGGGGCTGCTCGCTCTGCTGTTTCCTGAAGTCCACGATCATCTCCTTTGTTTTGTTTACATTGAGTGTGAGGTTGTTTTCCTGACACCACACTCCGAGGGCCCTCACCTCCTCCCTGTAGGCCTACCACTGTAGTGTCATCTGAAAACTTGATGATTAGTTGGAGGCGTGCATGGCCACGCAATCGTGGGTGAACATGGAGTACAGGAGAGGGCTCAGAACGCACCCTTGTGGGGCCCCAGTGTTGAGGATCAGCAGGGTGGAGATGTTGTTGCCTACCCTCACCACCTGGGGGCGGCCCGTCAGGAAGTCCAGGACCCAGTTGCACAGGGCGGGGTCGAGACCCATGGTGTTAAATGCTGAGCTGTAGTCGATGAACAGCATTCTTACATAGGTATTTCTCTTGTCGAGATGGGTTAGGGAAGTGTGCAGTGTGATTGCGATTGCGTCGTCTGTGGACCTATTGGGCCGGTAAGCAAATTGGAGTGGGTCTAGGGTGTCAGGTAGGGTGGAGGTGATATGGTCCTTGACTAGTGTCTCAAAGCATTTCATGATGACTGAAGTGAGTGCTACAGGGCGATAGTCATTTAGCTCAGTTACATTAGCTTTCTTGGGAACAGCAACAATGGTGGCCCTCTTGAAGCATGTGGGAACAGCAGACTGGGATAAGGATTGATTGAATATGTCAGTAAACACACCAGGCAGCTGGTCTGCGCATGCTCTGAGGACCAGAGTTGAACAGACCTGAGCGTGGGTGCTTCCTGTTCTAGTTTCTGTCTATAGGCTGGGAGCAACAAAATGGAGTTGTGGTTAGCTTTTCCGAAAGGAGGGCGGGGGAGAGCCTTACATGCGTCGCGGAGGTTAGAATAACAATGATCTAGGGTTTTACCAGCCCGGGTCGCGCAATCGTTATGCTGATAGAATCTGGGAGCCTTGTTTTCAGATTAGCCTTGTTAAAATCCCCAGCTACAATAAATGCAGCCTCAGGATATGTGCTTTCCAGTTTACATAGAGTCGAATAAAGTTCTTTCAGGGCCGTCAATGTGTCTGCTTGGGGGGGAATATACATGACTGTGATTATGATCGAAGAAAATTCTCTTGGTAGATAATGCTGTCGGCATTTGATTGTGAGGAATTCTAAATCAGGTGAACAAAAGGACCTGAGTTCATGTATGTTGTTATGATCACACCACGTCTCATTGATCATAATGTATACACCCCCGGCCTTCTTCTTACCAGAGAGATGCTTGTTTCTGTCGGCGCGATGTCTGAAGAAACCAGGTGTCTGTATCGACTCCGATAGCGTGTCTCGAGTGAGCCATGTTTCCATGAAACAAAGAACGTTACAATCTCTGATGTCTCTCTGGAAGGCAACTCTTGCTCGGATTTCGTCTACCTTGTTGTCAAGAGACTGGATATTGGCGAGTAGTATGCTCGGGAGCGGTGAGCGATGTGCCCGTCAACGGAGCCTGACCAGAAGACCGCTCCGTCTGCCCCTTCTGTGGCGCCGTTGTTTTGGGTCGCCGGCTGGGATCTGATCCATTGTCCTGGGTGGTGGCCAAACAGAGGATCCGCTTCAGGGAAGTCATATTCCTGGTCGTAATGTTGGTGAGTTGACATTGCTCTTATATCCAATAGTTCCTCCCAACTGTATGTAATAAAACCTAAGATTTCCTCGGGTAACAATGTAAGAAATAACACATAAAAAAACGAAATACTGCATAGTTTCCTAGGAACGCGAAGCGAGGCGGCCATCTCTGCCGGCGCCGGAAGTCTGCAGCACTTCCACTATACCAGACTAATGCTCATGGCTCTATCTACACTCGGTACTCGACAGAGGGCACCTTCAAAAAGATGGAAGATACACTTCCTGCTCTCTGAGTGTCTGACTCATATTCTTTATACAAACAGAGGCAGCTCATGCTTGGTTTTCCCTTCCATAACAAAGTTAAAAGAGAGGGGAAAGCTTAAGTGGCTCAATAAACTAAATTCAAATATAGACATCCCCGATACACAAACACTCTTAGTAAATATGATTTTAAAAAACTAACACACACTAGGTCCTACCTTGGGACATACCCCTTCCAACCAAAATACATACAGACAGCACAAGAAGTGGATGTTGGGTTTTGAAGAGCAATGTTCCAGTCCAGATGCAGTCTGTTTGTATGCACTTGAAGTGCTTGTTGTGAATCTCTGCCCTGTCTACTGTAGCTGTTTCCCTGGGATGGATGGATGAAAAGAAAGAGAGAGATCTGTGAGCAAGTGATATGTGTATGTGAGAGAGAGAGAGATGTGTGTGTGAGAGAGAGAACTATGTGTGATTAAATATTAATGTCCATTTCGTCTGCTTCTGTGTGCTGATGGTCTAATTAAGAACTCATTAATATTAAAGCAGGACAATCATTTTAGGGTTCAGGCAATTCCTAAATTTACTCTCATTTAACCTTTTAAAAGCACAAAGTGAGTGCCACAAAGTACGGGACATTTATTTATAGTGGTTTTGGAACTGTGTGTGTATGTGTGTGGGCAAATTAATCACTTTGGCTGTCTTGTAAATGCAAACTAATTGTCTTTAGAGTAGCTCTCAGTTTAGTTATGATGTACTTTATTCTATCTACCTGTCGTGCACACCAAAGGCTTTAAAACACTTGAGTATAGCATTTTATGGTCTGACAAATGCAGTTCGCTGATTATGATCAGAAATATCTGCTCAGTATCTACCAGTAGAGTGGTATCTCTCTGTTATGATAAGGAATTTTTCAGTCGCCAATTAACTGTTATTACACATATCATGGATGAGTGATTAAGGACATCCTGCACCTTTTAGTCAAATGCAGGTGTATAATGTTCCTTTACTTTGCATACCTTTGAAAAGGGAGCTTGAAGGCTTCAGTTAAGCCCTAAAACAGTTACATCCACTGGAAGTTGGATTTAGACAGTACACGGATGATAGCTTTGCAGATAACTATCAGTTGACCTACTGATTCATTCAAAGACATTCCTTACCTCCTGGGTAAATAAATACATGAATAATTAACTTGCACATATTCCCACCCACATATTCCAAGTGCTCAGCATATGTGGAAACTCCTTCAAGACTGTTGGAAAAGCATTCCAGGTGAAGCTGGTTGAGAGAACGCCAAGCGTTTGCAAAGCTGCCATCAAGGAAAAGGGTGGCTACTTTGAAGATTCTGAAATATAAAGTATATTATATTGAACACTTTTTTGGTTACTACATGATTCCATATGTGTTATTTCAAAGTTTTGATGTCTTCACTACTACAATGTGGAAAATAGTAAAAATAAAGGCCCCTTAGTCACAGTGAAGGGAAATCGTAACGCTACAGCATACAATGACATTCTAGATGATTCTGTGCTTCCAACTTTGTGGCAACAGATTGGAGAAAAAACATTCCTGTTTCAGGACGACAATGCCCCGTGCACAAAGTGAGGTCCATACAGAAATGGTTTGTTGAGATTGGTGTTGAAGAGCTTGACTAGCCTGCACAGAGCCCTGACCTCAACCCCATCAAACACCTTTGGGATGAATGGTAACACCGACTGCGAGCCAGGCCTAATCACCCAACATCAGTGTCCGACCTCACTAATGCTCTTGTGGCTGAATGGAAGCAAGTCCCCGCAGTAATGTTCCAACATCTAGAGGAAAGAGTGGAGGCTGTTATAGCAGCAAAGGGGGGACCAACTCCATATTAATGCCCATAATTTTGGAAGGAGGTGTTCAATGAGCAGATGCCCACATAATATTGGTTATGTAGTGTATAATATATATGCTATTTAGCAGACGCTTTTATCCGAAGTGAATTACAGTCATGCGTGTATGCATTTTTACTTATTGGTGGTTCTGGGAATTGAAACCACTATCCTGTTGTTGGACGTGCCATGCTCAAGTTTTAATGTCATGTGTAGTGAAATGCCTTTATGCAAGCTCTAAACCCAACAATGCAGCCATCAATATCAATGTAGTAATCAAAGTAACATAAGGTAGAAAAAAACAAAAAATAAAAATAAGAAATAAGAAGAACACGAGAAGTAAGTAAGCATACTATATACATGGCCAGATTCAATACCATATTTACAATGTGCAGAGATACTGTAGTGATACTCTAGTGATGGAGGTAGATACGTGACTAGGTGACTAGGCATTAGGATATATGATAAACAGAGCAGCAGCAGTGTGTATGATGATTGCTTGTGAGTGTGTGTGAGTGTGTGTAGAGTCAGTATAAATGTGTGTGCATGTTATACAGTATGTGCATGAGCAAATTCAATGTGTGTGTGTGTGTGTGTGTGTGTGTGTGTGTGTGTGTGTGTGTGTGTGTGTGTGTGTGTGTGTGTGTGTGTGTGTGTGTGTGTGTGTGTGTGTGTGTGTGTGTGTGTGTGTGTGTGTGTGTGTGTGTGTGTGTGTGTGTGTGTGTGTGTGTGTGTGTGGAGTCTTGCACAGAGACAGGGCAAAAAAATAAAATGTAGGCATTTTGTTAGCTATTTAGAAGTCTTATGGTTTGGGGATAGAAGCTGTTCAGGAGCCTGTTGGTGTCAGACTTGATGCACCTGTACAGCTTGCCGTGAAGAAGCAGAGCGAACAGTCTATGGCTTGGGTGGCTGAAATTTCTAAAAATGAAATTGGGACTTCCTTTCACACTGTCTGATATAGAAGTCCTGGATGGCAGGGAGCTCGGCCCCAGTGATGTACTGTGCTGTCCGCACCATCTTCTGTAGGGCCATGCGATTGAGGGCAGTTCTGTTACCAAGCATACCAAGCAATGATGCAGCCAGTCAAGATACTCTTAATGGTGCAGCTGTAGGACCTTTTGAGGATTTGGCGGCCCATACTAAATGATTTCAACCTCCTGAGGGGGAAGAGGCGCAGTCGCACCTTCTTCACAACTGTGTGTGTCTGTGTGGACCATTTTAAGTCCTTAATGATTTTGAAACAGAGGAACTTGAAGCTCTTGACCCACTCCACTGCAGCCCTGTTGATGTGGCTGGGGGTGGTGCTCGCCCCCCATTTTCTGTAGTCCATGATCAGCTCCTTTTTTACTGACATTGAGGGAGAGGTTATTGTCCCGGCACCAGACCCACTCCACTGCAGCCCCGTTGATGTGGCTGGGGGGGGTGCTCGCCCCCCATTTTCTGTAGTCCATGATCAGCTCCTTTTTTACTGACGTTGAGGGAGAGGTTATTGTCCCGGCACCACACTGCCAGGTCACTGACCTCCTCCCTGTAGGTCTACCACCATCGTGTCATCAGAAAACTTGATGATGGTATTCGAGTCATGCGTAGCCACGTAGTCATAGGTGTACAGAAGGGGACTATGCATGCACACACACCTGTGGTGCCCCCGTGTTGAGGGTCAGTGTGGGTCACCCTCACCACCTGGGGTCAGCCCGTCATGAAGTCCAGGATCCAATTGCAAAGGGAGGTGTTCAGTCCCAGGGTCCTGAACTTGGTGACAAGTTTGGAGGGGACAATGGTGTTGAACACTGAGCTGTAGTCAATGATCATCATTCTCACATACAGTAACTTTGGAAAGTATTCAGACCTCTTGACTTTTTCCACATTTTGTTACATTACAGCCTTATTATTATTATTATTATTATTAAATAAAACAATTTCCTCAGCAATACCCCATAATGACAAAGCAAAAACTGTTTTTTAAGACATTTTTGCAAATGTATTAAAAACAAAAAACAGAAATACCTTATTTACATAAGTATTCACACCCTTTGCTATGAGACAAGAAATTGAGATCAGGTGCATCCTGTTTGCATTGGTCATCCTTAAAATATTTCTACAACTTGATTGGAGTCCATCTGTGGTAAATTCAATTGAGTGGACATGATATGGAAAGGCACACTCCTGTCTATATAAGGTCCCAAAGTTGACAGTGCTTGTCAGAGCAAAAACCAAGCCATGAAGTCGAAGGAAATCATTTCTGCAGGGATCCTGTAGGGATCCTGGCACCATCCCTACAGTGAATTATGGTGGTGGCAGCAACATGTGTGGGGATGTTTTCAGCGGCAGGGACCGGGAGACTAGTCAGGTTTGAGGGAAAGATGAACAGAGCAAATTACAGAGAGATCCTTGATGAAAACCTGCTCCAGAGGGCTCAGGAGCTCAGACTGGGGTGAAGGTTCACCTTCCAACAGGACAATGAAAATAGCTATGCAGCAACGCTCCCCATCCAACCTGACAGGGCTTGAGAGGATACGCAGAGAAGAATGGAAGGAACTCCCCAAATACAGGTGTGCCAAGCTTGTAGCATCATACCCAAGAAGACTCGAGGCTGTAATTGTTGTCAAGGGTCTGAATACTTACATAAATGTAATATTTCAGTTTTTTTATTTTACATAAATTAGAAAAAAATCTAAAAAGCCTGTTTTTGATTTGTCATTATGGGGTATTATGTGTATATTGATGAGGGAAAAAATCTATTAATACATTTTAGAATAATGCTCTTACGTAACAAAATGTGGAAAAAGTCGAGGGGTCTGAATACCTTCTGAAGGCACTGTATAGATCTGTTGGGACGGTATGGAAATTGGAGTGGGTTCAGGGTGTCTGGGATGATGGAGATGATGATGTGCCATAACAAACCTTTCATAACACTTCATGATTACAGATATGAGTGCTACAGGGTGGTAGTCATTTCGGCATAAAGCCTTAGAGTTCTTGGGAACACGTGATGGTGGTCAGCTTAAGACATGTGGGGATTACAGACTGGGATAAGGAGAGGTTGGAAATGACTGTGAATATGCCTGCCAGCTGTTTTGCGCATGCTCTGAGAATACCGTCCAGCCCGCGGCCTTAAGATCACTCAGTTCTCTGGGTCAGTGGTGGCCCTCACGCATGGCACTGTGTTTTATTGTAGAAGTGTGCATAAAATGCACTGAATTTGTCTGGTAGAGAGGCATCATTGGGCTGATCATGTCTGGGTCTTCCTTTGTTATCCGTAACTGACTGAAGCCCTTGCCACATGTGACGTGCATCGGAGCCTGTGTAATATTATTCCTCTTTATTCCTGTATTGTTCTTTTGCTTGTTTGATGACTCTGTGAAGGTCACAGTGGAACTTCTTGTACTTGTTCCTGTCCTCGGCCATAGCCTCAGGGTGGGGACAACGTCACCTTCACAGTGGGGACAACGTCACCAGTGCATGTCCCAATGAAGCCGGTGACGGAGGTGGTTAGCTCGTTGATGTTATTGTCTGAGTCTCGGAACATATTCCAATCAGAGCAAGCAAAGCAGTCCTTTAGCATAATCTCTGATTCTGATTACCATTTCTCAATGGAGCAAGTCCCGGGTACTTCCTGCTTCTGCTTGTAAACAGGAGTTTGGAGTCATGATCTGATTTGCCGAATGGGGGACAAGGGAGGGCCTTGTATGCTTGCTTGTGGGTGGAGTAACAGTGGTCTAGGACTTTATCGCCCCTAGTGGCGAAGGAGACGTGTTGATGGAAGTTACTTATGTATAGCCGTTTTCAGTTTGTTAAGTGTCAGCTTGTTATTTTTCTTTTCCTGAGGTGGTATGCATACAACCGTTACGAAAAGCTGAAAAAGCTGAGCTGAGAACTCACTCGGGAGGTAGAAGGGTCGGCTTTTTACCATCAGGTATTCCAAGATGGGTGAACAATGGGTCAAGACTTCCACTGCGCTCAAGTCGGCACACCATTTGTTGTTGTTGAAGAGGCAAACCCCTTCCCCTCTCGATTTCCCTGACTCCACTGTCCTGTCCGCTCGGTGAATGGAGAATCCGTAGAGTTGGATAGCCATGGGGGATATCTTGTCCGAAAGCCATGTTTCAGAAAAGCAGAGAATATTGCAGTTACCAGAGTCCCGTTGGTTGCAAATCCGCGATCTGAGGTCATCCTTCTTATTATCAAGTGACTGGCCAGTAGAATGGAAGGAAGAGATGGCAGGTTTTCCCTTCGCCTTAACCTCGGCAGGACTCCTGCCGTTTCCACTTGGAAACCCCCAAAACTGGGTCAAAATGACAGAAAGAATACAGGGCAGATGATTCAAATTCAAAATTGAAGCCAGAATTAAGGTAAGTAACTGCCGAGTTATTGTTAAAGTTATTGTTGGTTATAAGAAATAGCGGATACAGTTTGTGAAAATAAAATAAAAAATAAACGGTAAAGTTGGTTCGGAGCTAACAAAACGGCAGCCGTACAGTGCCATCTCAGAATATTAACTGAGCTACAGAGGACCATGATCTACTCCTAATGCAACCGTCTGTTCATTCTATTCTATGCTCTAGATTTCTCTCCATACTGTACATCTGATTCATATCATGGGTAAGTTGAGCCTTGTATTTAACTTTTATGACATCAATAGGAAAGCAGGAATCCATGCAGCTCTGTTTCCCTTTTCTTTCCCTGTTGTCAGTGCGCTGTAACAGATGATAAGGCCCAGACGTCAGACACTTGCTCTCCTCTCCTCTCTCAGGGGAGAGAGACATGGGGAGCGCTAGCCAGCTCTAGCCACACAGCCAAACCAAACAATCTTTCCATTCTCATTTCCCCTCCAGATTCTGAGAAGGCGCCATCAAAGATTCTGAGAAGGAGACATCAAAGTGTGTTGCAGCTGATACTGAAGTCTACACTGAGCAATTGTATCATTTTTGTCTACTATCTTGTAATTACAATGGCATGACATGTGCTTAGCAAATCATTCACTGATAATGTGTTTTCCCCCTCTAGCAATCAACTATCTGTTTATCTGCCACGTGTCAAGAGTTGCATCTTTTCCTCCTGTTTGCACATGCATCCTATGGGAGCATTTTCTCATTTCACCTCTCTTCCCTGTGAGTGAGAGGCTGACAACTGCACATTCCAGCCTGCCATGACAGTGTGTGACTTATTTCTGACTCCTGCGTTCTTCATGTTGACACCTGACACCCTGGAGCCCCCTTTTATTTGTTTAGTTTAACCAAGCTGTCATCATGGCATTCATTTGAATGTGTGTATGTGTGTAGTGCAGAGAGGTATTCACAAATCAATTCCAATGTTTGAGGTTGTTGGCTATTCTTTCATGCTTCTGCCCTCAACCTTGACATAACTCAACCTACAACTGTGTGACCTGGCCTTAGAGACAGAGCCTGTTCAAGACCCAGCAACAGTTTACTATATCACACCGATAACCATAGGTGCTTCCTTTGTCTCTGAATGAATGGGTCAATGATAAAGTGCTGTAAACAGTCAATAGAACTGTACCTACAGTAGCCTATTCAAATGCCACTTCAAATAAAATCACTTCTCCAATTATGATGAACATTTGAAATGAATTCTATGATGATACTATATTCTATTCATTATTAACATTTCATGTAAAATAGATGCCTGTTCCATGATAGAACACAATTACATTAGGTTTTTGGCCTATATATGTAATAAATTGACAAGTATTTGGCAACTTTCAATTTTTTCCAAAGATATACTATTACAGCCTTGTTTATTTACAATGTATCCATTCTCCCGTTCCATGAATAGCTGCAGTCGAGGCAAAAATCACAGCAAACTTTCACAAGGCAATTATTCAACTGTAGTAAATAATAACATACCAAGCATCGTTCCAACCTGTGTTATGTAATTCCCCTCTGCTGTTTAGAATCTCCAAAACAACAATAGTCCTACATGTGCTCCCTTACTCAAACGAATATCAGAGGACTGCAAGAAGTGACAGCCAGTTGATTTCGTGCCGTTTGCTCCATGACCATCATTTGGAAGCGAGAGTGAAAACGAACCCCTTGACTCAATGGACCCAAAGCAACGATTGACTCACTCGCTATCCAGCGCCACCTGGATTCCAAGCCAGTACTGCAGCATCTCCTTTCCTTCCGATTCTCCAATGTCCACAGCTTGGCCGGAGCTTGTCGTCTTCCCGGCTCCATTTCCACCGGATTTGTAACGCTCCTACCCGTCTCAGATCAAGACGAGACCACGCCAAAGGTAAAGAAGAAGCTCCAATGATCCGGGAGAGTCTAGGTTAGGCGTAGAAAGATCGTCCTTATTTGGTGTTTTCAGCGCTGTCGTGTTAGAGGGAGCTTGCTCGGAACTGACTTCATGCATCAGTTGGTACACCATGCTGATACTGGAGTGTCTCCTACCATAACAAACCTCTCCGTTCTACAAAGGATTCTAAGGTCGGATTCGAACCATTTATCGTTCCTTAGAATGCGTCAAATGACTTATAATCAATATGCTCATATTCGTGGGGTATATACGATTAATGCTCTCCTAAAGTGAGAGAAACATGCTGTGTTTTATTTAGCTCGCCTGCATGCCTTGCGAGCCCCCCTTACTGCAAATAGGTGCAATTATGTTTTCCCTGCAGCTCTTCATTCGCATTCTCCCAACCAATATTCGTGCGCTGGTGACTGTATGCTGTTTGAGTGTTCTGTGTTGTTTTCCCCTATTGCTTGGCTTTTGACAGATACAGCCTTCGGGAATCTCACCACAAAACGAAGGTAGCCTAGTAACGTTAGTCAGTAGTCACAATGACTGAATCCGAGCCTGCTTTTATTAACGACAAGGCTACAAATGAGCTGCGATAATGTAGTCTAACAATATTTGCACTCGTGTTACGGTTCTGTGGGGGGGATTATTCAAAGCCAATTGGACCGAGCTAATGGAATGATTTGGTGCTCCTTATCTAACCATCTAGCTTGCTATAGGCGTGTGGTGTGACCATTATGGAAACATCGTGAACATCGTTTGTCCTTCAAAATGACAGGAATTTTAATTAAGTACTCTAATGGATTTTATTTATAAATAGTCTATAGCTATTGTTTATAAACAACTTTTGATGAATAGACGGTAATGTTCAACATCCAACCATGTAAGTCGACAGCAGGACACAGACTCTGAGAAATGAATACTAATGTAGGCTACGAACCAAAGACCAACCCACAAAGGGGTCTACCAGTCCAGAGAATTATGTAAAGTTGAGGTATGATAACCTACCTGTCTGATGAGCAGCATCTCTCTCTCTGTATGTATGTATCCCATTGATAGATCCAATTAAAAAGTGTCTATCGTTTCTTCTTTATGGGGGGAAATATATGTCCAGTGAAAGGCTATATGTCTATAGATGCTAGCCTATATTGCATTGATCAGTTTGATAACTCTTCTGTCTATCGTTTTTAGGGGGAATCAAAATGTCCAGTGAAAGACAGGGGCGGTCAGATGACGAGAGTCCAAGCACCAGCAGTGGTAGTTCTGATGCGGACCAGAGAGACCCGGCGGTGCCGGAGCCGGAGGAGGCGGAGGAGAGAAAACAGCAGCCCCCCACACCTCCTCAGCAACAGAAGAAACCCACCAAATTATCCAGCAAGACTACCGCCAAGTTGTCCACTAGTGCTAAAAGGTAATGTCTTCATTATCAGAATCACTGTATTCTTACAATCAGGGATACTGTAGTCTACATGATCCTTCTGTTAAACTGAGTAGCCTAATGAATGATTTATGGTTCATTTATAATGCTTTAATCCTTTGAGACACAAAGGAGAGATATTTATTTTTTAATTATTGTTGTTCCTGTGCCAAATAAGATTGTTAAAAACTAAAGCCATGCAAGTACATTATCATAGTAATGCCTTTATTTGGTTATTGTAAAATAGGTGTTTTCACGCTCACAGTTGATGTCTTTCCTGTGTTGCAACCTGTGTTTGTTTGGTTGTAGAAAACTGTTTCTAAGTTTGAGGAGAAAATGGTCAAAAATATTTTTATGACAAATGTCCTATTCCTCTTATTAGGCCTACTGCAACTATATTTAGTGTTGGTAAGAGGAGAATGATCACTTTAACGTCCAACTAATAAATATAAAACAGTTGCATGCAATTTTATCTGAGCTTCAAAAAGAAACTGACTTGTCTACACGATAGTCTTAAAAAAATGTATCAAATACTAACAGTAGATGAGAAAACAAATGTATTGAGTGGCAAGTATGTCAAAATGCTCCCCTTTTCTCCCTTACACACCGTTAATAATGCTTTAGTAACAGCACTCTACTCAGCTCTCTGTTTAAAGGCCCTGTCAAATATACCCAAGGTCCTCCCCCCTCCCTCTCCCTCTCTACCTCATTTGCATATAAGCTTTAAAAGAAAATATTTTGTGCTAAAAGTGACTGGAATGGGTGGATGAGCGGCGGGATGGTAGGTGAGAGGGCTAGCTTTGTGCTGGGGGTGAGAGGGTTGTTTTGGGGTAAACGGACAGGGAGTAACGAAGGAGAGAAAGTTTTGCTGTTCTGGGCTTTGGGTTCTGCCTGGGAGAACAAAGAGGAAGCAGCCATGTTAGCTGTGCTGAGCGGAGAGAGAGAGAGAGAGAGGGGGGGGGGCGTGCAGTTAGAGCATCGCTGGTAGAGGGCAGTGTAAATCTCTAGTCTCGAGCTGTAAACTCTCTTCTCTTCTCACAGCTTCTCTTTTCCTCTCTCATTTCTCTCTCTCTCTGACAGCAAAGACCACGATAGAAACAAGTCTGTTGACTTCAAAGTGTTTTTAGTGTGTGTATTGTTCATCCCTCCAGTGTAGTGCTGTACATTCTCCTTTCACAGCCCTCTTCTCACAGCTTCAGCACATGTCTCATTTCTCTTCCACAGAATCCAGAAGGAGCTCGCTGAGATCACTCTAGATCCACCACCTAACTGCAGGTATGGGAAAGATTTCATATTCATTTATATTCTCAGTTTATGCTCTTTTTGTTGATAAGGCTTAAAGGCGTCAGCATGCTTCAGGTCGGCTGGTGCCTAGCCGAACAGTGCTAGTCGAACTGAAGGAGTGTGCTTGCATCCTCCCTTAAAAGACATTCGCTTGAAAAACAATTCCTCTTCCTCAAAATAGTCATAATTAATCTGAGATAGCACAAGAAATCTGTCATAAATTTTGCAGTTTTTGCCGAAGAGATCTTAGTCGTGCAATTTGACATCTAACTAAGATGTTTGGTGCAGTATTTTTCTATGAAAAAATGTGCATGAAAACAAGTCGTCCCCCGTTGAATGACAACAAAGACTTTATTGAAGAATTTCTACTGTTGACCAATCACCGAAGAAGGGGAGTGGACTTCGTCTCTGAACTTCGACTTGCCTTCAGAAAAAATGTTGTGTACCCGAACAGCCGTAAAAACCCTAGCCGGAGTCCAAATCGAACAAAAACGCCACAAAATGTAGTCATAATATATGCACAAACTCTGCCGAACTGTTTCGGTTGGGAAGCATGCAGACGCATTAATTAAGGCTGCCTCTTATGTGTTCCGCTGTCACACAAAACTGTTGCAGATATATTACTATTATAGTGTCGTAATAGGACATTTATATTATTTCAATGCTAGGCTTCAAAGCAGAGACAGAGAGGAAAGTCTGGTGTGGTGGTTTTTGATGTGTTAAATCATTTATGTTTAGCTATGGTCTTTGCACTGTCATGTTTTTAATAAAGCAACAGATGCTGCATTTACGCAGACTGTCTTATATTCCATCTTTTGTAACGGGGTTGACATAGATTTGTGTTTATAACAGAGTTGACATAGATATGTGTTTATAACGGAGTTGACATAGATATGTGTTTATATCGGAGTTGACATAGATATGTGTTTATATCGGAGTTGACATAGATATGTGTTTATATCGGAGTTGACATAGATATGTGTTTATATCCAGACTGTATCACAACCGGCTGTGATTGGGAGTCCCATAGGGTGGCGCACAATTGGCCCAGCGTCATCAGGGTTTGGCCCTTGTAGGCCGTCATTGTAAATAAGAATTTGTTCTCTTGAGTCTCCTGTAATTGAATAGCTGTCATGCAACCTGATAAACTTTACAATACTTTGCTTACTGGGGTGGGCAATCATTCTTTAATCAAACCAGTGTTGCACAGATACCGGCAGAGGGTATTTTCACTGGTTTTTTTATTGCATTTTAAATGTTTACAACCAAGGAGAAATTACACACAGTGACCAAATGTTTTGGATTGCATTGAGTTTGAGTTATCCCTCCGAATATGTGTTTCATTCATGAAGTCGGTTAGCTCTAATGACTTTGACCCTGGCCCGGGATTTTCCTTCTAGGATTTATTCATGAAGCAGCACTATGACATATGGTCTTTGTTTTGTTCTCTAGACCCAGGGTTTAAAGGGGGGGGGGGGTTGGCATTCTTTAGACTAGCCCCTTCACCCCTCTATTGGGCTGCAAACATGAATTATTTCCTGTTAAACAAACCTCACCGTGCCCACTGACCCTTTGAAAGACCCTCTCTTAAGACGCCGTGTGATATGATTCATGTTGCAACAATATCACACTAAGATTCAACATGAATTCCTTTGACTCCATATTTGTGGTTTTAAAGTGGAAGCAGTTAGTGTGTGGTGTCATAGACGTTGATGTAGTTTCTGCTACCTTTAATCAAGAGCCATTTATCAGAAACTACTTTGCACAAACATTCTGTTGTCTAAAAAGCTGATGTTGCATGTATGCATCGGTTAAGTTAACCTTCGCCATGCAAGACTTCCTTACTAAGATGCAGCTCAGGTCACTGTATCCCTGTGAGGACGTGGATCATGGACCACTGATCAGCAAGATGTGGCTTAATGTCTGTGGGTGAATGTGTGCTCCTCCTCCGCTTCCTGTTGTGGTAATGCGGTATTGGTGAGCTCCAGCCCACACCGTGTGTCTTCTGAATAGAAAATCGGGGGATCGATATCGTGCCGCGGCACGACTAGGGGATTCCTGAGACAACGTTGATAATGGTCATTGACAATGCAGGGATTTGATGGCCTTTCATGGTCTGATCCTCTGCTCTGCGCTGTGCACTCTCAGAGTAGAAGTGCTGATGTAGGATCAGTTTAGCCTTTCAGATCATTATGGCTATCATAAAATGGACAGGGGGGCCCTGATCCTGTGCGTGTTCTCAGCAGAAGGAGATAATAACCCCACAATGCCTATATATCAGCCCATCCCTGGCTCATGATTTCCCTTTCAATTAGTAGGACAGTCAGTCAGTCTGGTTGCATCCCAAATAGCAACCTATTCCTTATATAGTGCACTACATTTGAGGCTCTGGTCAAAAGTTGTTTACTGTATAGGGAATAGGGTGCCATTTGGGATGCAGACTCGGTCTCCGCAGTGCGTTGTTTACCTGGAGGCTGCCTGGGATGTTACATTAATTTCATGATAATGCATCACATTTCAGCAGCACTGCCTGGCCTGGACATATCATGGAAAATAAAAAAGGTACCTGGATCTGGTTTCAGTTGTTTGACCTAGCCTAGTTCACAGTTGTCAGTTCGGTTGCATTATCAACTATCAAGTAACACACATGCACACATGCGCAGGTGCACACATACCCACACACACAAATCTGTCATTGTGCCCTTGAGCAAGGCACTTAACCCCAATCGCTCCATGCGCGCTGGACAATGGTGAACCTGGCCATGACCCCACTCCCAGCAGGTGTCTCAGGGGCAGTTGGGATTTGCAATGAAACACATATCCATTACACTCTTGTACAAGTGTCCACCCACAAGTGTGTAACTGGACAAATATAAGCACCCCCCAAATTAAATTATTATAATGACTAATCTAAGTGCAAGCTCACCTGCAATTTGACACTAAGAAATACAGACTTAATGGACTGAATGCCATTCTTAAACAGATTAATTCAAACATTGCCTGTGTTCTGCTAGTCCACATTGGCCAGTGACTCGTTCCCTCTAGGAAAAATAAACATTTTATATTATATTTTATTAATCATTAACCCAAATACTTATTATACCTGATGGATGAGGGATATCCTGGTCCCTGTTTATGCCGATAATATTGTATAGTAATGCAGACATACCGTATATTACCGTCCAATATCATCCAATATTTCCCCACTGAGAAACACTAATATTGCTTGTCAGACCACACATAAACATACATATTTATGATCAAAGGACATACAGTGAGCTCGAAAAGTATTGACAATTTATTACATTTTTGGGGCTCTGTACTCCAGCAAATGATACAACGACTATGGGATTGAAATGCAGACTGTCAGCTTTAATTGAAGGGTATTTTTATACATATCGGGTGAACTCCAAATCAAATCAAATCAAATTTGATTTGTCACATACACATGGTTAGCAGATGTTAGTGCGAGTGTAGCGAAATGCTTGTGCTTCTAGTTCCGACAATGCAGTAATAACCAACAAGTAATCTAGCTAACAATTCCAAAACTACTACCTTATAGACACAAGTGTAAGGGGATAAAGAATATGTACATAAAGATATATGAATGAGTGATGGTACAGAGCGGCATAGGCAAGATACAGTAGATGGTATTGAGTGCAGTATATACATATGAGATGAGTATGTAAACAAAGTGGCATAGTTAAAGTGGCTAGTGATACATGTATTACATAAGGATGCAGTAGAGGATATAGAGTACAGTATATACGTATACATATGAGATGAATAATGTAGGGTATGTAAACATTATATTAGGTAGCATTGTTTAAAGTGGCTAGTGATATATTTTACATCATTTCCCATCAATTCCCATTATTAAAGTGGCTGGAGTTGAGTCAGTGTGTTGGCAGCAGCCACTCAATGTTAGTGGTGGCTGTTTAACAGTCTGATGGCCTTGAGATAGAAGCTGTTTTTCAGTCTCTCGGTCCCAGCTTTGATGCACCTGTACTGACCTCGCCTTCTGGATGATAGCGGGGTGACCAGGCAGTGGCTTGGGTGGTTGTTGTCCTTGATGATCTTTATGGCCTTCCTTTGACATCGGGTGGTGTAGGTGTCCTGGAGGGCAGGTAGTTTGCCCCCGGTGATGCGTTGTGCAGACCTCACTACCCTCTGGAGAGCCTTACGGTTGTGGGCGGAGCAGTTGCCGTACCAGGCGGTGATACAGCCCGACAGCATGCTCTCGATTGTGCATCTGTAGAAGTTTGTGAGTGCTTTTGGTGACAAGCCGAATTTCTTCAGCCTCCTGAGGTTGAAGAGGCGCTGCTGCGCCTTCTTCGCGATGCTATCTGTGTGGGTGGACCAATTCAGTTTGTCTGTGATGTGTACGCCAAATAGTCCTATAAATTCCTATAATAACTACAACCTAAAACTTCTTAACTGGGAATATTGAAGACTCAAAGGAACCACCAGCTTTCATATGTTCTCATGATCTGAGCAAGGAACTTAAACGTTAGATTTTTTACATGGCATATATTGCACTTTTACTTTCTTCTCCAACACTGTTTTGGCATTATTTAAACCAAATTGAACATGTTTCATTATTTATTTGAGACTAAATTGATTTTATTCATGTATAATATTAAGTTAAAATAAAAGTGTTATTTCAGTATTGTTGTAATTGTCATTATTACAAATATATATAAAATATATAAAAATCGTCCTATAAATCGGTATCAGCTTTTTATGTCCTCCAATAATCGGTATCAGTATCGGAGCTGAAAAAGCATAATCAGTTGACCTCTAGTCCACAATCAGCTCTTTTGGCGTACTGACGTTGAGGGAGAGGTTGTTGTCTTGGTGTTAGAACCATTTTATCTTTGGAGTGTTCTCCCTAGAACCCTCTATGAACAGTTCCATCAGCCTTATTATCATTTAAAATGTAATTACATATAGCATAAGACCTTTCTTTGAGGGACAGGTTATACCCTAACACAGGGGTGTTAGAAATCTCCTGGTTTACAGGTCACACCAGGCCTGCAAGTCACATAATAGTGGCTTGCAAAGTGCTGTGTAATTCCTATTGGAATCCATCCAGTTACGATATCCAACAAATGGAATGTTTTAATCACCCGCAACCTGCATTCAGAAATGCATCCAGTCAATATACATGCACAAATACAGATATTATAGTAAAACAAACAATAGAGAATGCTGGGAAAAATGATATATGGTTCTATGTAGAAGGCTTCTTGTCTTCCAAAGAATCATCAAAGAACCCTTTCTTCCAAAAACTGTTCTTAGGATGTTAAAGGTTCTAGGTAGAACCCGTTGCCTTACAAAGAACCTGTGTCTTCCAAAAAGCAGTTATTCTGATCAAAATGGTTCTTGGTAGAAACCTATCCCTCAGAAAAGAACCCTTTTCTAACCCTTTTTTCTAAGAGTGTAGTTATTACAAACTGGGTCAGGGAGAGCTTGAAAATGTCAGTGAAGACACTTGCCAGCTGGTCAGCGCATGCTCTGAGTACACGTCCTGGTAATCTGTCTGTTAACCTGTTTAAAGGTTTTACTCACATCGGCTACAGAGAGCGTGATTTACATAGTCGTCCGAAACAGCTGGTGCTCTCACACATCGTTCAGTGTTGCTTGCCTCGAAGTGAGTATAGAAGGCATTTAACTCGTCTAGGCTCGTGTCACTATGCAGCTCGTGGCTGGGTTTTCCTTTGCAATCTGTGATAGTTTGCAAGCCCTGCCACACCCGACAAGAGTCAGAGCCGGCGTAGTAGGATTTGATCTTAGTCCTGTATTGATGCTTTGCCTGTTTGATGGTTCATCAGAGGGCGAAGCAGGATTTTTCATAAGTGTCTGGATTAGTGTCCCTTTCCTTGAAAGTGGCAGCTCTAGCCTTTAGCTCAGTGTGGATATTGCCTTTAATCCGTTGCTTCTGGTTGTGATATGTATAACGGTCACTATGGGGATGACGTCGTCAATGCACTTATTAATGAAGCTTGGGATTGACGTGTTGAACTACTCAATGCCATCGGATGAATAGCAAAACAGTCCTGTAGCTTTACATCCGCTTCATTGGACCACTTCCGAATTGAGCGTGTCACTGGTACACAGAACAAAATGTGCTATCTAGAACCTAAATGGGTTCTTTGGCTATCCTCATAGGAGAACCCTTTGAAGAACCCCTTTTGGTTCCAAATAGAACCCCTTTGGTTCCAGGTAGAACCCCTTCCCTAAAGGGTTCTACATTGAACCCCAAATAGTTCTATCTGGAGACAAAAAGGGTTCTACCAGGAACCAAAAAGGGTTATCCTATGGGGATAGCCGAATAACCCTTTGTTCTTAGAGTGTACTTCCTGTTTGAGTTTTTGCTTGTAATCCGGAATCAGGAGGGTATAGTTATGGTCAGTTTTCCCAAATGGAGGGCGAGGGAGAGCTTTGTATGTGTCTCTTTGTGTGGAGTAAAGGTCATCTAGAGTTTGTTTCCCTCAAGTTGCACAGGTGACATGCTGGTAGAAATGAGGTAAAACCGATTTCAATATTCCTGCATTAAAATCACTGGCCACTAGGAGTGCTACCTCTGATGAGCATGTTCTTGTCGGTTTATGGCCCTATTTAGCTTGTTGAGTGCAGTCTTAGTGAAAGTATCGGTTTGTGGTGGTAAGTAAGACAGCTACTAAAAATATAGATGTAAACACTCTTGGTAAATAGTATGGTCTACAGCTTATCATGCAATATTCTAAGTTTTGCATTCAATACCTCGAGACTTCCTTAATATTAGAGATCGTGCACCAGCTGTTGTTAACAAAAATACATACACCCCCGCCCTTGAGTTTACAAGACGCTGCCGCTCTGTCCTCGTTCAGCCACAACTCCGTGAAGCATAATCTCGAACTGCGCTCATCTAGTTTGTTCTCCAATGATTGCACATTCGCCAATAGAACAGAGGGTAGAGGAGGTTTATTTACTCGCCTCCGTAGTTTCATCAGGCTGCCCCCATGTCGGCCTCTATAGCTCCGTTTTTTCATCTTCAGCGTGACGTGGATTAGGTGCTGGTCCCAGATGAGCAGTATGTCCTGCGCGGCCGAGTCATTGAAGTAGAATTCTTCAACTAAATCGCGGTTAGTGATCGCTGTTCTGATGTCCAGAAGCTCTTTTCAGTCATAGGAAACAATGGCGGAAACATTATGTACAATAAAAGATCAGAAACACACACAACAGCCGAATTGGTCAGTAGCCCTTAAATCGTCCGATTTACATGTCAGCGCCACACTACTAATCAATACATTTGCAGAGAAAGAGAGAGAGAGGTGTTAGAGGAAGCGAGCGAGAGAGAGAGAGAAGGATGGAGGGGGAAGGGGAGAGAGAGGGGGGGGCAGCATATTCAATCTCCTTTTTATGCATCGTTATCAGATTCCTCTTTATGAGGGAGGGAAGCCCAGAGTGTGAAAGTAGTGGTTTTGTGACTGTATTATGGTCGGTTGTTAACATTGCAATTTTGAATATAAAGATGTGTAGACAGGTAGGCCTAGATGGAGGTGAAATAGGTTACTACACTACAGGGTTTATAATACAGTATTAAAGACACCTGACTTTAAAAAGCAACCATCAACAGCACTAGAACATGGATTGAACCATCTATGTCTGCCCTGCATATCCAGTCAGGGCTCACTTGAAAAGAGGATGTCAATCTCAATATGATTTCCCTGGTAAAATAAAGGATACATAGTAATTGAAATGATTTTGTTAAAGATACAATTGTGTGGTTCAAATTCCCAACTTTAGGTCCATGTATACGTTGGAGCTGTTCTTGTTGTTTGCTTGTCTTGTGTATTGATTGTTAATTCTGCATGGCGGGGTAGATTTCACCATCTGTCCATCCCTAGCTCTCTTCTTATTAGGAAACAGCAGGTGGAAAACATCAATCCTTTTCATCATCTGGTTTCCAGAGGGATAATGTTGAAGAATAATTTAGGGATATTATCAAAATTATGAAAAAGCCTACTCTTATCTATCCATGTTCCATTTATTTATTCATACAATCTAGTTTGTATGTAATTGGTAAATTAGTTGTGTGATTGGTGATCTGCTTTGCATTTAGCATACTGTAGTTCAGAAAGAGATCAGGGGAAGAAGTATTGTTAGTGTGTATGCTACGAGCTTAAAGAAAAAAAGGTTTCCAATGGGTTTCGCCATAGGACAGACATTTTTGGTTCCAGGTAGAGCCCTTTTTCATTCCAGGTAGAACTATTTTAGGTTCCATGCACCTGGAACTGAAAGGGTTCCACCTGGAACCAAAAACTGTTCTTCAAAGGGTTCTCCTATGGGCACAACCAAAGAACCCTTTTAGATTCTAGATAGCAACTTTTTTTCAAAGTATATAGACCATAGTCAACCAGAGAAACTCATACCCCTCAACATAGACAAGTATTCTATTTCTCTTGTCATTATTACACCTAGATGAAGCAGTGCATTTAGAGTGGACTATGAAGAAAAATGATGCTGCTACCATTGTCCTGTTCATCCAAGATGATCCACCTCCAAGAAATGTTTAAAGAAAGCTCTAGGCTGGAACTTGTCATTAAGGTTTGATGCCCATGTCTGATATGAATAAGAATTAGTTGATAGTCATGCTGCTGGCTGTTATCTGCCCTGTTACTTTCTCAGCTGTAGTGAGCGCCTTGGACATTCTACCCTGCATTACTGACGGGTCAGCCAGTGAAACATTGTTTCCATGTACATGTAAGCCACAGTACATGTAGGCCCCCTCACTCCTTCACTCCACTCTACCCCCTTTCACTCCCCCCTTCACTCTCCTCCCTCCCCAATTCACTCCTAAGACTGCTAAGAAGGTTATTCTGTCCTGTCATAACACTATACCTGTGATCTTGTGTGGTGTCGTGGGTTAAATTCCCGTTGGGATCGTATACACATGCTAAAAATCACATGCACTCGCCGTACTGTAAGTGGCTTTGAATAGAAACTAAGTGCCATGCGTTATTTAAGTTATAATGCCCGAGACGATGTTGAAGGCCGGCAGACCGTGCCAATATATCCTCCAAACACCGGCTTCGAGGGCATTATCACTTTTATACAACAGGTTACCAACATATTCATATAATGATTTACATTCGGAAAGTATTCAGACCCCTTTACTTTTTCCACATTTTGTTAAATTACAGCCTTATTCTAAAATGGATGACATGTTTACATCAATCTACACACAATACCCCATAATGACATATTTTAGCAAAAAATTAAAATTAAAATACATTTACATAAGTATTCAGACCCTTTACTCAGTACTATGTTGAAGCATATTTGGCAGCTATTACAGCCTTGAGTTTTCTTGTTTATGAAGTTTTCTTGGGTATGACACTACAAGCTCACACCTGTATTTGGGGAGTTTCTCCTGTTCTTCTCTGCAGATCCTCTGAAGCTCTGTCAGCACAGCTATTTTCATGTCTCTCCAGAGATGATCTGGCTGGGCCACTTAAGGACATTCAGAGACTTGTCCTTAAGCCACTTCTGTGTCGTCTTTGCTGTGCGCTTAGGGTCGTTGTCCTGTTGGAAGGGGAACCTTTGCCCCAGTCTGAGGTTCTGAGCGCTCTGGAACAGGTTTTCATCAAGGATCTTTCTGTACTTTGCTCTGTTCATCTTTCCCTCTATCCTGACTAGTCTCCCAGTCCCTGCTGCTGAAAAACATTGCCACATCATAATGCTGCCACCACCACGCTTCACCGTTGGGATGTTGCCAAGTTTCCTCCAGACGTGTCACTTGGCATTCAGATCAAAGAGTTCAATCTTGGTTTCATCAGACCAGAGAATCTTATTCCTCATGGTCTGAGAGTCTTTTGGTGCCTTTTGGCAAACTCTAAGCTCCCGAGTGGCGCAGCGTTCTTAGGCACTGCATCTCAGTGCAAGAGGCTTCACTACAGTCCCTGGATCAAATCCGGCTGTGATTGGGAGTCCCATAGGGTGGCGCACAGTTGGCCCAGCGTCATCTGGGGTAGGCCATCATTGTAAATAAGAATTTGTTCTTTTAACTGACTTGCGTATTTAAATATAGGTTAAAAAAATATATAATTCAAAGCGGGCTGTTATGTTCCTTATACTGACGAGTGGCTTCCATCTGGCCACTATACCATAAAGGCCTGGTTGGTGGAGTGCTGCAGAGATGGTTATTCTTCTGGAAGGTTCTCCCATCTCCACAGAGGAACTCTGGAGCTCTGTCAAGAGTGACCATCGGGTTCTTAGTCAACTCCCTGACCAAATCAAATCAAATGTATTTATTTATATAGCCCTTCTTTCATCAGCTGATATTTCAAAGTGCTGTACAGAAACCCAGCCTAAAACCCCAAACAGCAAGCAATGCAGGTGTAGAAGCACCAAGGCTCTTCCACCAAGATGTATCAGTTTGACCGTGCGGCCAGCTCTAGGAAGAGTCTTGGGGGTTCCAAACTTCTTCCATTTAAGAATGATGGAGGCCACAGTGTTCTTGGGAACCTTCAATGCTGCAGAGATTTTTTGGTACCATTCCGATCTGTGCCTCAACACAATCCTGTTTCGGAGCTCTACTTACAATTCCTTCGACCTCATGGCTTGGTTTCATGCACTGTCAACTTTGGGAACTTATATAGACAGGAGTGTGCCTTTCCAAATTATGTCCAATCAATTGAACTTACCACAGGTGGACACCTATCAAGTTGTAGAAACATCTAAAGGATGATCAATGGAAACAGGATGCACCTGAGCTCAATGTCGAGTCTCATAGCAAAGGGTGTGAATAGTTATGTAAATAAGGTATTTCAGTTTTGCAAAAAAAATCTGTTCTCGCTTTGTCATTATGGGGTATTTTGTGTAGATTAATGAGGAAAATTGTTTATTTAATCCTTTTTTGGAAAAGGCTGTAACGTAACAAAATGTGGAAAAAGTCTAGGGGTCTGAATACTTTCTGAATGCACTGTATTTTAATTAAAATACAGATTTAAAGTATGAATTTATTCATCCTTCTACAATATATAGTCCAGACAGAAATCTAGGGTTGCTACCCAAGCTGGCTGGTCGTTCGTTCTATCGGTTCGTTTGCCAGAGACGCGACCCAGTCATTCAGTCTTTTTGTTCTGTATCTATAGACGAGACCCAGTTGTTTGTTGTAAATGTTTCATTGCCATACTGGCTTGTAACGTTTTTATCTCTTGCTTGCTAGTTTGCCAACTACGGCTAACTTAGTCATGTCAAACAGCCAGAATAACAGCAAAGTAGCTGCATTTGCGTTTGTTTAAGCTGTTTTCTAGTGACGTTTATTTGGACACAGCTAACACAATCACTTCAAACTGAAGCTGGAAAGATTGCAAACTAGCTGCATTTTGTTTTGTTTTGCCTGTTTTCTATTGATAGTTCTTTGTTTATATCCCAACTCCCGACACATGCATTACTATGGGAAAGCAGGAGATCGAATTTGAATATTGAAACAATGTTGCAAATGTCGGAGAGACAGACAGCAAGTTAATACAAATCTCCGTTGTTGAAAACTAAATGTTAGTCTAAAATAAATGTGAGATAATGTCTAGATGCTTTTTATAGTGGAGATCAAGTGTATAAATTGCCTGGCTGGGTTGACGAGACAGTGGATTGCGCAGTCAGATGGAACATAGTAAATAGACATTTTATCGTCATAGATTGGAATAGAGTGGAATAGACACCGGCTGGAATGCGGATTTAACTAATCAGCATTCAGGATTAGATCCACCCGTTGTATAAAAGTGTATTATTATCTGACCGTACCTGCAGTCTTTTCCTAAGGTAAAACCGCTGTCCACTCCAGTCCTGGCTCTTCCTCTCTGTAGTCTTTCTAACTTCCTTCTGTGCTGGCTGCCTTTCAAACACACATTTACTCCTGAGATGACATACAAGTATTTGTCTGGCTGAGCCTACCCTGTCAGAGTCCCACTGGGGTTTGGTTTGGCAGAAAATGACCCAACAGACACCACCCTACACGCACATACAGTTCACACACGCTCCCTGTCCCCTGTGCCCCATCAGTCTGCCCCTTCCCACACCTCTATATAGGAAACAACAGGCGCCAAACCGCTATTGATCTGTTATCAGTCGGAGATGCATGAACAGTTTCCCAGTTTCCCCACCTCCCACATCCATTCTCACACACTTGATGTGTTATTGAAATGTGCTGTGTTGTGTTTGTTGCCTCTGTTCTGAGTGATTCATTCAGTGTATTAAGATCACCTGTGTGGAGCCTTGCCATGCTTCTGATTAATGCATTCGGTCGTTTGTGAATTAATTACACTTAGCTTGTCTCACAGGGGGACGAGGGTGTTTTAGATTACAGTCTGACCTTCTGGTCCTAGTCTTTCAAAAGTGGTCTATTTATCCAGATTTCGGCTATCGGATAGGATTAAATGCATAGAAATAGAATGAATTGAACGGGAGTCCCCATTCAAGTCAATGATTCGTCCATTCTATTAATTCTATTTATATGCATTTAATCCTATTCAAAAGACGACGCCTGAATAACCTGAAAAACTGAGCCCCGGAGAATGTCCTGTAATCTGGGCCTGACTAAAAGCTGCATCCTGCGGATCCACTTGCACACTCCCTCTCATGGATTTATCAACAGTGGAAACCCATTATAATTAAGTCATTTAGCAGATGCTCTTATCCAGAGAAACTAGGACTAAGTGCCTTGGTCAAGGGCACATCAGCAGCTTTTTCAACTTGTCAGCTCAGGGATTCAAACCAGCAACCTTTCAGTTACTGGCCCAATGCTCTGAACCACTAGGCTACACCAATCCACATTATTTAGCTCACCACTTAGTGCAGCAACCTCTCCTCTCTTGTTAATGTTACTGCATTACAACAACTTGTTTTATATGCTTACAAAAAGACTAGAGTGTCTAACCTGTGAATAATATGAAAGAATGATTCCTGATTGCTGTTTGGGGAATGGAATATGAAAGCCTGGGTTTTTATAAAAGGCAGCCAAGAGAGATTCTAACTACTTAGAGAGGGTTCTCTGCCTTGGATGTTATGTGAAGCCAGTCCTGCTTCAATTCTTCCAGATATGGTAAATGTAGATAATGATTCTTTATCTCTGTGTCATGCTTGTCCTCCCCCGCCCTTAAATCCGGTTTCCACTAGATTCCACAGCCACAAAGTCAAAATTGGCTAAATCGTAAATCAGAAATTCGCTTTTTGGTTTTAATTTAAGGTTTATGGTGGGCATAGGGTTAGCAGTGTTGTTAAGGTTAGAGTTAAGGTTAGGGTTAGGTTTATTGTAGAAATAAAAGGGGTTTAGACATAATTTTGACTTGGTGTCTGTGGCCTTAGGGCCTCTTTACACTACACTACAAACTAGGTCCAGGAGAGATACGTGTGTAGTGTAAAGGCTGCATTCTTCGGTTTGGCTGGCTAGGTGAACCGAATGAGTGTGCTCGCATACTCCCTTAAAAGACCTTCGCTTGAAAAACAAGAAAAGGTGCCAATAGTGTGTCCGTTTTGAGACACCGTAGCCAGTATACACTTCCTCAAAGTAGTCAGATTAAATCTAAGATTACTCAAGAAATTTGTCCTTCATTTTGACGGTTTTGCTTGGGAGATCTTAGTCACACAATTTTACATCTAAGTTTGGTGTAATATTTCTCAAGTAAAACAATGTGCATGAAAACGAGCCGTCTCTTGTTGAATGACAACAAACACAAGAATCCCTACTGTTGACCAATGACTGTTATTTGTGTGCGCGAACCGATGAAAAATAGTTGCCTAAAACAAAAAAAAAAATCTCTAATTGTCGTCATAATATATGCACGAAGCATGCGGCCATCTTAAAGAGACCGATCTAGATTTAAATCTAGATTTAAGAGATATCTCCCCGCCTAACTCCGGAGGTAGTGTGGGAGACATCTACAACACATACCCCCCTCTGAGTGGTACAATGTAAAGACAGTGGCTCTCCCACACCACATGTCCCTGCAAGAATGACCTTAATTAACTTAACTTAATACCAGTAATTTGCCAAATTTAAAATGAAAGGCTTAAAAAATATATCAACATATTTCCTTGTCCCATAGTTTTCTAAAATCAAATAACATTTTATTGGTCACATACACATATTTAACAGATATTATTGCGGGTGTAGCGAAATGCTTGTGTTCCTAGCTCCAAAAGTGCAGTAGTGTCAAAAAATGATTCACAACAATACACACACATCTAAAAGTAAAATAATGGAATTCAGAAATATATAAATATTAGATTGAGCGGTGTCGGAGTGGCATTGACTAAAATACAATAGAATAGAATACAGTATATACATATGAGATGAGTAAAGCAGTATGTAAACATTATTAAAGTGACTATTGTTCCATTATTAAAGTGGCCAGTGATTCGAAGTCTATGTATATGGGGCAGCAGCCTCTTAAGGTGCAGGGTTGCGTAACCGGGTGGAAGCCGGCTAGTGATCTTCTCAGTCTAGCGACTCCTTGTGGCAAGCCGGGCGCCTGCAAGCTGACGGTGGTCGCTAGCTGAACGGTGTTTCCATTGGTAAGGCTGGCTTCCGGGTTAAGCGAGCAGTGTGTCAAGAAGCAGTGCGGCTTGGCGGGGTTGTGTTTCAGAGTACTCATAGCTCTCGACTCTCCTGAGTCCGTAGGGGAGTTGCAGCGATGGAACAAGACTGTAACTACCAATTGGATATCACAAAATTGGAGAGAAAAAGGGTTCAAAGTTAATCAAACAAAAAAATTTATAAGATAAGAAGCTCCTGTATAGCTGGAATTGCTATCTTATTTTGTTTTTCTATATACTATGGTATTTACGGTATTCCAATAGCTGCACTCAAACATGAAGCAGGAATGTGGCTTTAGCTACACCATGTCCAAGCCTAGTGTAAATAGAAAGTTGCAAATCTGACTTTGAAGAGATAGATCTCACTACACATATTTTACTAATGTAAATCCAACTTTAAATCCCAGGTATGTCATAATGTCATAATGTAATGGGCTAGGCTGCTGGCTCCTTGCTCTGTCTAAATCCAATGTCTCAGGAGTGGGCTCTGGGCTGGCTGTTCCTCACCCTTCCCCCTCTACAGTGTCTCCTGAGTGGGCTGGCTGTCCCAGTATGATCCCCTCCCCCCTTCTATGCTAGGGGCCCATCACTCAGGCCTGATAACACAGAGAACAGAAACCTTTTCATGCCACGGCCGTTTGGCCTAGACCTCTGATAACACACACACAAACAAACGAATGCACACATGTAGCATGAGATAACAATATGTAGCATGAGATAACAACATGTAGCATGAGATAACAACATGTAGCATGAGATAACAACATGTAGCATGAGATAACAATATGTAGCATGAGATAACAACATGTAGCATGAGATAACAACATGTAGCATGAGATAACAACATGTAGCATGAGATAACAACATGTAGCATGAGATAACAATATGTAGCATGAGATAACAACATGTAGCATGAGATAACAACATGTAGCATGAGATAACAATATGTAGCATGAGATAACAACATGTAGCATGAGATAACAACATTTAGCATGAGATAACAATATGTAGCATGAGATAACAACATGTAGCATGAGATAACAATATGTAGCATGAGATAACAACAGTACCCCCTCATGTTACAATGCTACTAGGTGAGGGATCAGAAGAATAAAGGTCTCATTTCTTTGTGATCGCTGTTATTTTTCCCCGCCTCCAGCTATTTGTGGCTTTGTCTCTTTTTCATTCAAGGACAAGCCAGGATTCTTGTCCAGCAAGATATTGTTTTCCTTTTGCAATCGCTCTCCTCCTTCTCTGCTGATTTCATGGAGACCTAACCTCGTTAGTCTATTCGTTTTGGGTTAAAGGCCAGGCCACTCAGCATACAACTGTTCTGTTGCTGAGTTGTGGGTGGTTCACTTTTCCACTTTTGAGTGTTTTTCCTTTGCAATCATGGTCCGTATTCACACAGAGTGCTAGCTAGGAATGCTGATCCAGGATACAGTTTTTCATTTTAGATCATAATGAATAAGATTATATAGACGGGTAGAACCTGATCCCAGATCAGTATTCCTACTCTGAGACGCTTTATAGGGAATAAGGTGACATTTAGAACGCAGATCTAGCTCCTTACTGTAACACTGAGAGCACAAGGCCACACCACTGAGTTTCACACCAGCCGCGGCCCGGGTAGTGGTGACAATAGAAAGCCAAGGGTCCCAGAGAGGGAGTCTCATCTCATTACATCTCCGGGACAAAAGAGACCAGACCCTACAGACCCATAGGCCAGCTGCCCTTCTCCTCGACACACACACATACACACACACAAAGGGAAGGCCAGCTACACAACACGCTAGTCCAATTGGGCTAACCGTTTTTTTTTACTGCCTGGCTCCCTTTGAATCAGACAAAAGAGCTCATCCTGTTTTCAAAGTGGCCTATCAACGAGCCGCTCTCCACATCAGGCACTTGTTGTTGTCAGTGAAGCCTGCCCGTTTCCTACATTAGCATTTCTCTTTTCCTCCTCCAAGCCTCCATGGCGGAGTCCCAAATAGCACCCTATTCCCTATGTAGTGCACTACTTTTGACCAGGACCCATAGGTTGTGTGATGATTCACTATATAGGGACTAGGGTGCCATTTGGAACGTAGTCTCCTCTCTGCCCCTGGCCCGGCTGATGCTGAGCTAGCTGAATCTAATCACGGAGCCCCAGTAGGGAAGCTGGCCTGTGGGCCGCGTCTGTCTCATCACTGTGTACCTGTCAATAGACCTGGGATGTGGTGGTGTTGTTGTGCATCATCACCAGTATTTTGTCTTGTATGACATGCTCACTGTGCACTATGCTCATCCAACCTAGAGACATTCTGTTTATCTGTAATTCCTATTGTTTGACAACGCTGGTTTGGATACTCGCTCCCTCTCCTTGTTTTCATGATGTGTATTTTCTGTGTGCTGTTTCCCTGTGAAGAATTCATGGCACATATGATTCTACCAATATCTTATGAGTCAGAAGACTGTCTCACAGAACAGCATCACAGGGACACGACAGATACAGTACCTTGTCCAGACTATTCCGTTCATGTTTTTGTGTCTATTTTCTATGAAGAATATAACCAGGTTTGAATCATGTTTAAAATTACTTAGCATCTGTCAGAAACAGCAATGTTATGGCATGTTTACTGATTAAAAACGTGTTCATGGAGGTGTAACAAGTTCAAATGACTAGGTATCTTCTTAGATGTTCATGAACTTGATGAGGTCGAGAGGAGAGCAGAGCTGTTACAGGATACACAAGTGTGGGTTGTCCTCCACATTCATTGTTGAATGTGGATTTGAATTACGACTTTATAAACACAACACCACAAGAAACGTTTCATTCGTGTCAACATCCGTGTCAGGCCTCAAACAGAACACTGTTTTGAAGTGCCCCTCTCTCTCTCGCTCTCTCTCTTTCTCTCTCTCTTTTTGTATCATAGCAGGATGAAGTGAATAGGGCTGCTCTCTTTCATGGCTGTCTGCCTTGTCATAATCCACAATTAAAAGTCTTGGCAGATCTCTTAGCAACAAGTCTTAGCAAAGATAGTTCTTACACGCACACAAACACACACACACAAGCACGCACGAGTGCATACACACACACACTTGGGAAAACACAGTCAGGCACACACACACACACACACACACACACACACACACACACACACACACACACACACACACACACACACACACACACACACACACACACACACACACAAAGGCAATAACTCATCAGTAGTGATTCATCTCTCAGTCAGTCTCTGCTCCTCCTCAGATCCCACCTCCTCAGTCCTCTCTTGGGACATACATTATAGAAGGGTTTCCTCCCACTCTGCCCAGAGTGGGTGAAAACACACTTTGGCGATGAAAATTCACTTCCTTATGTTATAAAATACATTTCACCAAGACAAATACGATCCTTCATGTTCTGAATCATTCAGAGAGGTCTTTCTCAAACATACAATTGACATTATATCCAAAAAGGCAGATTTTGTAGTCTAAAGCACTGAGCTCTGTTGACAGAGTGGTGCCGCTTCTCACAGCGAGTTTTGTGGATTTTACTTGTTGTGGTGGTCTCCTCCAAAGTTGTTTCCGCGGGATCGCACAAAGGTAAATTAAATGACAAGTTCAGCTCAGGGCTCCTTTGACATTTCACAGAGGTACGCTTGTTTTTCGGATACATTTTAGAAAAATATCAGGAATTTCGCGTTAATATGGAAAGCGTATGCTAAACTATGAAAATACATGTCATGTCTCAAAATCGATATCCATCCTACCTCTTTATTGCCAAGACAATGCAGGAGTGGCTTCGGGACAAGTCTCGGATTCGAGAAGAAAGATGACGAGTTCAACGGTGAGCCTGTCAGGTAACCTTAATTATCACACAGCATCCAGCCTAGATGACGCAATGCTATTTTCCTTGACCACTTTTTTTCTCTGGCCTCCATTGATTTAGTAACCCTAATCTTGGCCATCCTACAAGGGTAAATACTCCAGTCAATTTTGAATGGATTGTTATTGTACTGCTGCTCTTTAATTATTTGTTACTTTTATTTCTTATTTTTATTTACGTATTTTTCTTAATTAAAACTGCATTGTTGGTTAAGGGGTTGTAAGTAAGCATTTCACTGTAACATTTAATATGATTTGATTTGATCGAGACATGATGTTTGGACCATTGTTTTTCTTAGAGGTGTGTCTACACAAATTGGTCAAAATATGTATTTTTGATTGGACACCCTAATTATAGAGGCACTGCTTTTCTACTATTGGTCGACCTGGTTGTTATGGATTGTATTGTAGTGGTCTGATTTGATTGTGTGTTGCTTGGTTGGTCTATCTATTGTAGTAGGGGTGGTATGACAAATCTGAAATTGTGAATGGATTACTACCTCAGGGCTTTTCAAAAGGGGGGTTCATGCTTGCTAAAAAGTATATCTACTGTATACAGTGCATTCAGAAAGTATTCAGACCCCTTTTCCACATTTTGTTACGCTACAGCCTTATTCTAAAATGTATTAAATAAATAAAAATGCTCATCAATCTACACACAATACCCCATAATGACAAAGTGAAAATAGGTTTTTAGAATATTAGCAAATGTATAAAACACAAAAATATCTTATTTAAATAAATATCTTATTTACATAAATATTCAGACCCTTTGATATGACACTCAAAATGTATGGTAGAGTGGCCAGACGGTAGCCAATCCTCAGTAAAAGGCACAGCCCGCTTGGAGTTTGCCAAAAGGCACCTACAGGTCTCTCAGACTTTGAGAAACAAGATTCTCTGGTCTGATGAAAACAAGATTAAACTATTTGGCCTGAATGCCAAGTGTCACATCTGGAGGAAACCTGGCACCATCCCTATAGTGAAGCTTGAGGGTGGCAGCATCATGCTGTGGGGATGTTTTTCAGCGGCAGGGACTGGGAGACTAGTCAGGATCTAAGGAAAAATGAACGGAGCAAAGTACAGCAACATCCTCAGACTTTGGCGAAGGTTCACCTTCCAAAAGGACAACGACCCTAAGAACACAGCCAAGACAATGCAGGAGTGGCTTCGGGACAAGTCTCTGAATGTCCTTGAGTGGCCCAGCCAGAGCCCAGAAAATATCTGTGCTGCGACGCTTCCCATCCAACCTGACAGAGCTTGAGAGGATCTGCAGAGAAGAATGGGAGCAACTCCCCAAATACAGGTGTGCCAAGCTTGTAGCGTCATACCCAAGAAAAATCGAGGCTGTAATCACTGCCAAAGGTGCATCAGCAAAGTACTGAGTAAAGGGTCTGAATACTTATGTAAATGTCATATATAAAAAAAATGTAAACACATTTTGCTTTGACATTATGGGGTATTGTGATGTCATTATGGGGTATTGTGATGTCATTATGGGGTATTGTGATGTCATTATGGGGTATTGTGATGTCATTATGGGGTATTGTGTGTAGATTGATGAGGGGGAAAAAACAATTGAATCCATTTTAGAATAAGGCTGTAACATAACAAAATGTGTAAAAAGTCAAGGGGTCTGAATACTATCCGAATGCACTGTATATGAAACCATGTTGTGCTTGTTGACCAGTGAGTGTATCTTTGTTTTTCTGGGCTGGCATGATGTTCTCAGCATAACTAGAACAGGACTAGAAGAGAATCTCTACTGTCATACATCACATGCATTGCTTTCGCTTTATGCACTCAATACTCTCTGCCATTGCAGAGACCACATCCTGTTGTGTGTTTCGGAATAGCACCAGACAGTGTTGCTCGTTCACCATCTTTGAAGCTGGAAAGATCTGGGTTGTAGAGCACCTTCTGCTCTCACTGTAAGGTATTAGTGGTAATAGCAGAGACATATATTACACCATGTTTTGCAAGAATGACTATGCTTGAGGAATTCCAGGGCAAGGATCCCCAAATGATGGCCCGTGGGTGATTTTATTTGTCCCCCCAAGTTTTCTGATCTGTTTGGGCTTCTTGCGAAATGATTTGTAATTATGTTCCAGCCCGCCGACCATTCCAAGGGCATATGGAATCCCCACTCTAGACAGCTGGGTAAGAGGTGGGTAATTGAATAAACTATGGGCCCTGGTCAAAAGTAGTGCATGATGTAGGGAATAGAGTGTCATTTGGGACGCAGGCCTAGTCTTTCAGACCAGAAGCTTTGCTATATATCTGGATTTTTGCCGAACTGGCTGCTTTTTAAAAGGACTATCATGCAAATCTAAACAGTTGCAGATCCTGTCACACTGAACCACTGAACACATTTCATTCAAAGGCTTTAAGATTGATGAAAGTTGATGGATTTAAAATCAATAATTAATTAGAAAAGTGCCAGAAGTGAAAGTGTCCCAGTTTGATAAGTAAATAAGCACATGCAGCTGCAGAGCAGTTGAGTTCACTTCAGCAGTCAGGACTAGTAGTTTATCAAATCAAATCAAGCTTTATTTATACAGCACATTTCAGACATGGAACGCACCGCAAGGTGTTTTACAGGGAAAAATGAATAAAAAACTATGAAAATAAGAGCTTAAATTAAAAAGCTGAGAAGTTTAGTTTTAGTTTATGAGGATCCCCTTTAGCTACTTCACATGCAGCAGCTACTCTTCCTGGGGTCCACATAAAATGTACAAATACACGATTAAGTACAGAACAACTATAGACAAGGACATTAAGTAAATAAAATATGTAATACGAAGAAATATATAAAAAATACGAGTTATATATTAGAAAGACAAAAAAAGACAAAAAACACTATTTACAAATTATTCATATATACTGGACATATTAATATTCTTAGTCACAGTTAAATTAGATCTTTAGATAGAGAGGCTCTGTGATACAAGATGTTTTTTTCATCTGTTTTTTAATGCTCATCTTGCCTTTTGTCTGACTTACCTTTGGTGGCAAAGCATTCCATGATGACATGGCTCTATACGAAACAGAGCGATGCATTACATCTGTTTTTGGTTTGGGCACAGTGAAGAAACGCATAGGGGGAGGGGGGGGTATGTATGTCTGTTTGAAGTGCATGCAAATAGATTATACAAGTGGTTAGACATTTTCAACATGACACATATTTCATAAAAAGACTTGAAGAGAAGTAGTCAATTTCTCCTCAACCCTCAGCCATGAAAGACTATCATGCATGTTGTGGATGTTAGTTGTGTGTGCAGTTAAGGGCAGGGAGTGCTGTTTTGTTTTGAGCCCGCTGCAGCTTTACTACGTCTTCTCTGCTGCACCTGGCCATATTACCGCACAGTAATCAAGATGAGACAAGATTAGAGCTTGAACAACTAGTACAGTTTATCTTTATGTCAAAAACGCACTTTCTTGGGACTTGAGTTTTCCCTGTTACTCTCTGTATTGAGCAGGAGCATCAGGACATCAGCAGGGCTTGTCTGAAATGTCGCTCCAGATCACAAACTTTACGTCATGATCATTTTGCAGGCAGCTGGGGTGAAGTGCACTCAGTGCAGTGGTGGGACTCGCTTCTCCAAGCGCTATGCATCCGTCATGCTCTTCCTTCAGAGCTCTGTCAGGTTTCTGCATGCACTGCTCCCTTCCTCCCAGGTGTGTGCTGAACAGAACAACTCAGTATGCTTAGTTAAGTACTGTATCAATGATGCAGTGAGATCCCACTGCCTACTGCGGCAAATACTTCAGCTATTTAGATACAGACGGTTGAAAGAACAACCCATTTTCCCCTCTGTGGATCGATAAAGTTTATTCAATCAATCAGGCCCTTAGATGATCCCCAAATTCATTTTCAGATTATTGATTAATCTTTCCGGAAGCTGCTTCAGGCCCCCAGCTGATTGTCAGCCATGTTTGTGCTCTATGACATACAGCACCAATTCAGATAAGGGAACTCCTGTTGAAGAACATCCCCTCTGTCGGATTCTGTCGTTTCACCGATTGTTTGCTTTTATAGACGATTTTGTTATTTTTAAGATGCTGGATACTTTACTGTGATAGCTTTAGCTTGCCGTGGTGATAAATTGTAGTCGTTTTGTGGTGGAGATAAAACCCTTTTTTAAAAGTTTTTACCCACAAATGATTCACAAATATTTCACAAATACTTCACAAATAATGCACAAATGTCTCATAAATTATTCCCAAACATGTTTTTATAAAGGGCAGTATCTGATTAATGGCATATAAATATCTGTTTATTTTCTCTGGAAGCCGTTTCATCTCACTCTGCCTGTGATGTAATGGCTCGTGATAAAGCTGACAGTTTATATAGCATATCAGGTTCAGATGCAGTCTTGCTTAGCATACGGATATCTATTTGTGTCAGATGTACAACAACAACACGTCTAAAGGAAAATGATGATTCTTGAAAAGAGCTATAAAATCCATCTTTATTAACCCTTGAGGAGAGCACTATAGACCAATGTCTCGGAGAATGTACTGAAGTCAGGATGATCACAAAAAGGGGGTGATGAATTATTGTAGTGGTCTAGCAAAAGAGTTACGTGTTCCTTTCTCCACTCCCAACTAGCTAGTTTACCTCCGTCTTTTACCATTATGATTGAGGATAAATGCTAAATGCATCCTAAAGATATAAACTATGTGAAGTGAAACATAAATTGAAATAGTGTGTGGTAATGATGCGTGTGGCTGTTATATTCAACTTTAGCAAAGCTGAGGTGTGGTGTATTGATTGTTTCAGCATTTGTTCGGTGTAAAGTGTTGGGTGGGAGGCATAGCTAGACACTTTCATTTGATTGCGCTCCGCTCTTCTCCAGGCAGATGTAGCATCATTGTTCTGCAGTATTACCTACACTTCTCATGTCTCTTTGTGTCGTAATAAAGTGCTCTGTATTTGACACTAAGAGCTGTGGATTATGGTTATTTATATAATAACATCATAATTACAGAGAGCTGACTGGCCACTGACTTTACACACTCTCTCTCTCTCTCTCACACACACACACACACACACACACACACACACGCACGCACGCACGCACGCACGCACGCACGCACGCACGCACGCACACACACATACACACAGATAGATAGATAACAGTCTAAGTCATATCCTGTAACATGATTATAGCTTCTGGTGCCAGCAGGAGGGAGAGGGAGGAGGGGGAGTGCGGGAGAGGGGGGAAAGCGGGAGAGAGGAAGAGAGAGGGGTGGCCTAGGGAGGGGGAGAAAGGAGCCCTATTGGCCCTGGTAAAAAGTAGTGCACTACATAGAGAATCAGGTGTAATTTGGGACACAGACCATAGCTCTGGATCGATGTGGGACCACAAACAGGAAACACCATCAGTCAGTATTGTTTTGGATGTTTTCTAAATTTTTTCTAGCTATTTATTCTGGATTTCCTATTTTGCCTCTGGTTTGGAAGGACTGCCCTGGAAAAGGCTTTTATACTGCAGTGCTTGCTTCTGTATAGTGAGTGTGAAAGAATCAGAACCTAAGTCTTGTTAATAGCAAGAGTTTTCTGTGGAGCGTCAGGTTAAAGGGGCAATCAGCAGTTGCTATACCCACTTCTTGTGATTTCTTGTATAAATGAATTATGTGTTCCCATTGATATGAATATAACTTGTAAATGCCTCATGAGCTTAGTTCAACTGTTGTTCCCCATCAGAACCCAAAATATAAGCTTGTTTTACTCCAATGTTTGTAAACTAATACAATTTTAAACAAACACTGTATAGCATCCTAACATGGTTAAAACTATAATTTTGATATCATGGATGGTCAGTGCTTGCATCCATAGCTCTGTCTATGAATTTGAGAGTGATTAAACTTCTCCAGCCCCGCCCATAGCTTTTTACCGAACCAGGGGTGATTGCTGCTTTAAAGGGTAACAAGTCCTTACATGGTTTCTAAACTGAACTCTGCAGTGTGGGGTGACTGAATGTAGTACATACGAGGAGCAGGAAGGAGGTTCTCTGCAAACACACGGGAGGTGATTTGTGTGCACACTTGCATGTAACCTGAGGAAAACCTGTATTACACCATACTACCAGCCCTGGGGCTGCAGGGAGAGAGCGGGAACCAACGACAAACCCACCACTCCACAAACACACATTACTGAGGTCAAGCCATTTTTTAGCAGGAATATTACCAGACATTCACCACTAACTAGCAGGCCTTAACTTGGCTTGGATCCTATTTCCTATTATGTAACACAAGCAGCATATTGATGTAATTGCATCATAAATGAATGTGTTGTATATATTTTGTCTCCAGTGGGGTTTGGAACTAGTCAGTGTGGCTATACATGAATGTGTTGTATATATTTTGTCTCCAGTGGGGTTTGGAACTAGTCAGTGTGGCTATACATGAATGTGTTGTATATATTTTGTCTCCAGTGGGGTTTGGAACTAGTCAGTGTGGCTATACATGAATGTGTTGTATATATTTTGTCTCCAGTGGGGTTTGGAACTAGTCAGTGTGGCTATATATGAATGTGTTGTATATATTTTGTCTCCAGTGGGGTTTGGAACTAGTCAGTGTGGCTATACATGAATGTGTTGTATTTTCTCCAGATGGGTTAGTTAGTATACATGTAGCTAACCTGTGGACGAAAATGCATGCACTCATGACTGTAAGCCTCTTTGGATAAAAGTGTCTGCTAAATTGAATATATATTATACTAATATAAATTCATGTGTTATATGTTCTTCTGCGGGATTAGTATAGCCTGGTCCCAGATCTGTCTTTGATGTCATGCCAACTGCTGAAAGATGTGGGACCAGGCTAGGTTAGCATGGTGGTGGTGCTTCTTTCTGTCTACCACACCAGGAAGGCTTTCTGTCTTGGCCAGCAGACAGATACTATACCTGGGAGGATTTCTGATCTCTGTATGTCAGCTGTGTTCATGCCACTGCCCCAGAGATTAGTGGTGTTCCAACACTTAAACGTTAAAACATTTAAATTAAATTGACATTTTTAATAACGTGAAGAAAAATCCCATAACGTTAAGATTGCAGTGCAGTTATCACAAAACATTATTTTCTGTGTTATAGCCTAAAGAGACAATAGGCTATAAAGGCCTGGGGAATGTTGTGTCATTTAAACAAATCCAGAGAGAAAGAGGCAAACTTTAGGTTACTTTGGTGAATTTGCGAAGAATGCAAGACAGATTACCAAGACATATGCACACCAAATATTTTTCTGCCAACCCCCTCCTCTCTCTACATTGCGCTGGCTTGCCCGGGGTGTATTCATTACGCCAATTCTGTTGCAAAACATTTCTTAAACGGAAGCAAACGGAATGACACGGAAAGGGATCTACCTGTATTTGTCCAATAGAAACTCTTGTTTTAGATGCAAAATGTTCAGTTTTGGACTAATGATTTCACCCCTGCTCTTTCTCTTGGCTTATGATGTAAGTGTGTGTTCAGTCTTCCTACCCTATTCATTGATGATAGGCCCTGCTTTACTGAAGTTGCGAGACATTGCAAACCAAGAAATCGATAATTAAATTATTTTGTAGTCGACTCTCCACCACTTCATCGTTAACAGCTAGAAAAATGGCGAACTCCTGTATGGCAATACTTTGAGAAGTTAAATGAAAAGGAAAGCAAACTTTGTGAGGTGAAATTGAGGTACAGTAATGGAAGTACTTGTGCAATGCTTAACCATCTGAAAGGGACTCACTGTGAGACCGAAACCGTTGCTGGCGGCAGCACAGTTGAATTGTGAATTTCTGTGGGGGAAAAGAAAAAAAGTCAACCGAAAACGGATTTAAAAAATGCAGTTTAAACGTAAAAAACAATTGTCCATTTGTCACATCCCTACCAGAGATTTTAGAGTAGTCTGTAATTCTGCCAGATGAGTTTAGGAGTAGTAGCCCTTGTAGTATGACTGACTGAATACGGTGTGGCTGCTGAGGTGTTGCTGGCTTGGCTTGGTGATTTTTACATTTTTATTTAACCATTATTTAACCAGGTAGGCCAGTTGAGAACAAGTTCTCATTTACAACTGCGACCTGGCCAAGATAAAGCAGTTCGACACATACAACAACACAGAGTTACACATGGAATAAACAAACGGACAGTCAATAACACAATAGAAAAAAAATCTATATAAAGTGTGTGCAAATGGCGTGAGGAGGTAAGGCAATAAATTGGCCATAGTAGCGAAGTAATTACAATTTAGCAAATAACACTGGAGTGATAGATGTGCAGATGATGATGTGCAAGTAGAAATACTGGTGTGCAAAAAGTTCATATTAACAATATGTGGATGAGGTAGGTAGATTGGATGGACTATTTACAGATGCTGTAAGCATCATTGCTCAGAGAGCAGTAATGCTATATGGTTTAGTAGTAGTAGCTAGGGTTGAATAGCAGGAAACGGGTTACCGAGATTTACTGAGATCTCCTGCTCAAACCCACTCTCTTTTCCCGCAATCAATAACTGTGAGAAACCTGTAAATTATAATAAATTATTTTTATGAACAGGATTATGTGAAATGGAACTGTTACATTTCTAAATCTGGCTTCTCTATGGCCTACTCTCAGTTATCTGCATGATCAATCATCAACGCTCAGGGTGGGGACAGACAGCACATCTCGGTATGGAGTGCAGTTTACAATGCATGTATCATCTCATCATGGTAACTTTTTTCTTGTGACAGGTATATATTTGCTGCAGATGAGCAGATACAATAGTAATATAAAAACTGAGTGCATGTCTAATTTATACATATCCATCTCGCTTTCAGGGTTACCTTCATTTTTTTTGGAAAGATATTTTTTTAAATTGCAGATGCAAAGTTTTAAAACAGGCTATCACTCGAATATTTGTTGCTTTAAATAATTGTGCATGTGAGCACTCTCTCATAGTATTTTTCTCTCTCCATCAATTCCATTCAAATTGCATCCAAAATAAATAATCATGTTCAAGATTGAACAAAAATATAAATGCAACTTGTAAAGTGTTGGTCCCATGTTTCATGAGCTGAAATAAAAGAGCCCTGAAATGTTCCATATGCATAAAAAGCTTATTTCTCTCAAATGTTTACATCCCTGTTAGTGAGCATTTCTACTTTGCCAAGATAATCCATCCACCTGACCTGTGTGGCATAACAAGAAGTTGATAAACGGCATGATCATTACATAGGTGCACCTTGTGCTGGGGACAATAAAATGACACCAACATGTGCAGTTTTGTCACACAACACAATGCCACAGATGTCTCAAGCTTTGCGGGAGTGTGCAGTTGGCATGATGACTGCAGGAATGTCCACCAGAGCTGTTACCAGATCATTTAATGTTGTTTTAGATAATTTGGCAGTACAGTGGCTTGCGAAAGTAGTCACCCCTCTTGGCATTTTTCCTATTTTGTTGCCTTACAACCTGGAATTAAAATAGATTTTTGGGGGGGTTGTATCATTTAATTTACACAATATGCCTACCACTTTGAAGATGCAAAATATTTTTGTTGTTGTGAAACAAACAAGAAGTAAGACAAAAAAACAGAAAACTTGAGCATGCATAAATGTTCACCCCCCCCCCCCCCAAGTCAATAATTTGTAGTGCCACCTTTTGCAGCAATTATAGCTGCAGTCTCTTGGGGTATGTCTCTATAAGCTTGGCACATCTTGCCACTGGGATTTTTGCCCATTCTTCAAGGCAAAACTGTTCCAGCTCCTTCAATTTGGATGGGTTCCGCTGGTGTACAGCAATCTTTAAGTCATACCGCAGATTCTCAACTGGATTGAGGTCTGGGCTTTGACTAGGCCATTCCAAGACATTTAAATGATCCCCCTTAAACCACTTGTGTTGATTTAGCGGTATGCTTAGGGTCATTGTCCTGCTGGAAGGTGAACCTCCATCCCAGTCTCCAATCTCTGGAAGACTGAAACAGGTTTCCCTCAAAGATTTCCCTGTATTTAGCGCCATCCATCATTCCTTCAATTCTGACCAGTTTCCCAGTCCCTGCCGATGAAAAACATCCCCACAGCATGGGGATGGGGATGGTGTTCTCAGGGTGATGTGGAAATTGTTGGGTTTGCGCCAGACATAGTGTTTTCCTTGATGGCCAAAAAGCTCCGTTTTAGTCTCATCTGACCAGAGTACCTTCTTCCATATGTTTGGGGAGTCTCCCACATACCTTTTGGCGAAAGTCATGTGGGAGCAATGGCTTTTTCTCTGGCCACTTCCGTAAAGCCCAGCTCTGTGGAGTGTACGGCTTAAAGTGGTCCTATGGACGCATACTCCAATCTCCGCTGTGGAGCTCTGCAGCTCCTTCAGGGTTATCTTTGGTCTCTTTGTTGCCTCTCTGATTAATGCCCTCCTTGCCTGGTCCGTGAGTTTTGGTGGGCGGCCCTCTCTTGGCAGGTTTGTTGTGGTGCCATATTCTTTTAATTTTTTAATAATGGTGCTCCGTGGGATGTTCAAAGTTTTTGATTTTTTTATAACCCAACCCTGATCTGTACTTTTCCACAACTTTGTCCCTGACCTGTTTGGAGAGCTCCTTGGTGGTGCCCCTTGCTTAGTGGTGTTGCAGACTCTGGGGCCTTTCAGAACAGGTGTATATATACTGAGATCACGTGACAAATCATGTGACACTTAGATTGCACACAGGTGGACTTTATTTAAGTAATTATTTGACTTCTGAAGGTAATTGGTTGCACCAGATCTTATTTAAGGGCTTCATAACAAATCGGGTGAATACATATGCACGCACCACTTTTCAGGTTTTTGTTTTGTAGTAATTATTTTCATTTCACTTCACCAATTTGGACTATTTTGTCCATTACATGAAATATCTATTTAAATTACAGGTTGTAATGCAACAAAATGGGAAAAACACCAAGGGGTGAATACTTTTGCAAGGCCCTGTACGTCCCACCGGCCTCACAACCGCAGACCATGTGTAACCACGGCAGCCCAGGACCTCCACATCTGGCTTCTTCACCTGTGTGATCATCTGAGAACCAGCCACCCGGACAGCTGATGAAACTGTGGGTTCAGACAACCAAAGAATATCTTCACAAATGGTCAGAAACCGTCTCAAGTTCACTCATTTGCGTGCTTGTTGTCCTCACCAGGGTCTTGACCTGACTGCATTTTGCCGTCGTAACCGAAGTCAGTGGGCAAATGCTCTCCTTCGATGGCCACTGGCATTGTGGAGAAGTGTGCTCTCCACGGAGGCATCCCAGTTTCAACTGTAGCGAGCAGATGTCATGGTGAGTGCGAGCGTTTTGCTGATATCAGCGTTGTGAACAGAGTGATCTATGGTGGCAGTGGGGTTATGGTATGGGCAGGCAGAAGCTACAGACAATGAACACAATTGCATTTTATCAATGGCAATTTGAATGCACAGAGATATCGTGACGAGATCCTGAGGCCCATTGTCACGCCATCACCTCATGTTTCAGCATGACAATGCACGGCCCCATGTCGCAAGGATCTGCACACAATTCCTGGAAGCTGAAAATGTCCCAGTTCTTCCATGGCCTGCCTACTCATCAGATATGTCACCCATTTGAACATGTTTGGGATGCTCTAGATGGACTTGTACGTCAGCGTGTTCCAGTTCCCGCCAATATCCAGCAACTTCACACTGCCATTGAAGAGGACTGGGACAGCATTGCACAGGCCACAATAAACAGCCTGATCCACTCTATGTGAAGGAGATGTGTCGCACAGCATGAGGCAAATGGTGGCCACACCAGATACTGACTGGTTTTCTGATCCACACCCATACTTTTTTAAGTATCAGTGACCAACAGATGCATATCTGTATTCCCAGTGATGTCAAATCCATAGATTAGGGCCTAATGAAGTTATTTCAATTGACTGATTTCTTTATGTGAACTGTATTTCAGTAAAATCTTTGAAAATGTTGTATGTTCCTTTTATATTTAGTTCAGTATATATATACAGTACCAGTAAAAAGTTTGGACACACCTATTCATTCAAATACATTTTAGATTTTAGATTCTTCAAAGTAGCCACCCTTTGCCTTGATGACAGCTTTGCACACTCTTGGCATTCTCTCAACCAGCTTCATGAGATAGTCACCTGGAATGCATTTAAATTAGCAGGTGTACCTTGTTAAAAGTTAATTTGTGGAATTTCTTTCCTTCTTAATGCGTTTAAGCCAATCAGTTGTGTCAAGGTAGGTGTGGTGTTCAGAAGATAGCCCTAATTGGTAAAAGATCAAGTCCATGTTATGCCAAGAACAGCTCAAATAAGTGAAGAGAAACAACAGTCTATCATTACTTTAAGACATTTGAAAGTTTCTTCAAGTGCAGTCGCAAAAATCATCAAGCACTATATTGAAACTGGCTCTCATGTGGACCGCCACAGGAAAGGAAGACCCAGAGTTAGCTCTGCTGCAGAGGATAAGTTCATTAGAGTTAATTGCATCTCAGATTGCAGCCCAAATAAATGCTTCACTGAGTTCAAGTAACAGACATATCTCAACATCAACTGTTCAGAGGAGACTGTGTGAATCAGGCCTTCATGGTTGAATTGCTGCAAAGAAACTATTACTAAAGGACACCAATAATAAGAAGAGACTTGCTTGGGCCAAGAAACACGAGCAATGGACATTAGACTAGTGGAAATCTGTCCTTTGGTCTGATGAGTCCAAATTTGAAATGTTTTGCTCCAACCGCCATGTCTTTGTGAGACACGTAGTTGGTGAATGGATGATCTCTGCATTGTGGTTCCCACTGTGAAACATGGAGGAGGAGGTGTGGGGGTGCTTTGCTGCTGACACTGTCGGTGACTTATTTAGAATTCAAGGCTTAACCAACACGGCTACCACCCCATTCTGCAGCGATATGCCATCCCACCTGGTTTGCGCTTAGTGGGACTATAATTTGTTTTTCAACAGGACAATGACCCAACACACTTCCAGGCTGTGTAAGGCCTATTTGACCAAGAAGGAGAGTGATGGAGTGCTGCATCAGATGTCCTGGCCTCCACAATCATCCGACCTCAGCCCAATTCCCAGTGGGAAGGAAAAGCAGCCAACAAGTGCTCAGCATATGTGGGAACTCATTTCAAGTGAAGCTGGTTGAGAGAATGCCAAGAGTGTGCAAAGCTGTCATCAAGGCAAAGGGTGGTTACTTTGAAGAATATAAAATATGTTTTGATTTGTTTAACACTTTTGTGGGTACTACATGATTTCATATGTGTTATTTCATAGTCAATGAGAATGGTAAATGACTGGAATAATCATTTATTGAATGCATTAACAGAAATGACTGTAAACAAACAAACATTGTAGATTAGAAATGAATGGTCAATTTACTAGCGGTGATATATTTAATGGGGAATTGATAGACACTAACAATCATACACAAACAATTCAAACAATGAAGTTATGAAACAATGAATGTGCACAAATTGGTGGCAGGGAACGCATTCTGGATAGAGATGTGCATTGTGCATCTTAGCCACATTCTCTTTCTTCTTGGCCTGTGCCATCCCTGCGGCCCCCGCAATGTATCAGTTCACTGAGATGGGCGTGAAGCGTGAATAAGACAGGCGTCTCGTGCACCTTAAAATATATATATATATATTTGCTACTGCTCGACAAAAGAAAATCTCGGTCAACCAACAGCCTATCGACCAAACAATTGGGGTTAGCCCTACATTCTACACACTCACACTCACACTGACACTCCAATACACACACACACTTAATTTGCTCACACACACACATAACACATACTGAATCTACACACACACGCACACACACTCACATACAATCATATTAAACGCGGCTGCTACTCTGTTTATCACATATCCTAGTCACCTTACCCCTGTACATATCTAACCCAAACACTCCATTATCGGTGCACATTTGCTCATGACTGCACGGCCAGGCACAACTCCAACACCATCATTACGTTTGCTGATGACACAACAGTGGTAGGCCTGATCACCGACAACAATGAGCCTAAAGGGAGGAGGTCAGAGACCTGATAGTGTGGTGCAAGGACAATAACCTCTCTCTCAACGTGATCAAGACAAAGTAGAGGATTGTGGACTATAGGAAAAGGAGGACCGAGCACGGCCCTATTCTCATCGACGGGGCTGTAGTGGAGCAGGTTGAGAGCTTCAAGTTCCTTGGCGTCCACATCACCAACAAACTAACATGGTCCAAGCACACCAAGACAGTCGTGAAGAGGGCACAACAAAACCTATTCCCCCTCATGAGACTGAAAAGATTTGGCATGAGTCCTCATATCCTCAAAAGGTTTTACAGCTGCACCATCTTACTGATTCCGATATATCTGCTAAAATACTGTTTTACATCGGGGAAATTAAAAAGTTAAAACATTTCACACTGAACTCTCATAAATTGCAATCCAAAAGACAAATTGTCCAATAACTATGCTTCAAATGTTAATTTCATACATTGTGATAATAATGGCACATCTTGACAATGGCCACACGTGTTCTGATAAGCACGAGATTCCCTTTTCATCCTATTTATTGAATATCGGTATCGGTGGAGTTATCGGCCCATACCGTTATATATAGCGTTAAAAGGCCAATATTGGCTGATATATGAGTTGTAATTATACTATAATACAATATTTTTTATTTATTTAACCAGGCAAGCCAGTTAAGAACAAATTCTTATTTTACAATGACGGCCTACCCTGGCCAAACCTTCCCCTAACCCGGATGACGCTGTGCCAATTGTGTGCTGCCCTATGGGACTCCCGATCACGGCCGGTTGTGATGCAACCCAGGATCAAACCAGGGCCTGTAGTAATGCCTCTAGCACTGAGATGCAGTGCTTTAGACCGCTCTGCCACTCGGGAGCAATTACTATGGGCTTAAAAAATATTAGCCTACTGGAGCTTGTTTCATTTATTTACCCAATTGCTACACTGTAACACTATGAAACGTGGCACGTTTATAACCTAAACGTCAGTGTTGAAAACTTACACATTAGGCATTTAGATTTGCCAATAGGTGTTCTCATCTTCAACACAGGTGTTTAGAATGCAAGATTAAACATGACAGTCAGCTTTTTCCAGTCAGTTTCCAACCAGGAAAACACCTATATCTTCTTAGTGTTCAGATTTGAAACACTTTTCCTATCATCCTGTTTAGAATTACTTTTAGTCATTGATGTGGTTTTCCATGCATTTTAATCAGATCAGTGTTAGGAATGTCTGTGACCTTACCTACATTTCAGCAAAACAGAACAGGACATTTGATTCAAGAAATAGTTTCAGTCATGTGGTGTTGTTTCTCGATCGTGTTAATTTCCGTGAACTCTCTGAGTGGAACGATCGGCTACATGACTCGAGCAGGGGAAGCAGTTTGAGTTTGAAGTGGAGGGAGTACAGGGCTTAGCATGTCTCGAGGAGGCTAAAAAGAGATTTTGGCTTAAAAATATTTTCAGAAGGTGTAGGGTAATTGGTGAAGGGAGGAGGATGGGATTGAATCTGTAAAATTCAAATCAAACTATTTGTCACATGTGCCGAGTACAACATGTGTAGACCTTACTGTGAAATGCTTACTTACAAGCCCTTAAGAGTTAAGAACATATTTACCAAAAAAATCAAAAGTAACACAACAAAATAACAACAACAAGGCTGTATCAAAGGTGTCCCGGAAACTGAGTTCATGTGCAGGGGTACAGGTTAGTCAAGGTCATTTGTACATGTAGGTTGGGGCTAGTGATGATGGGGAAGAAGGTATGTTGAGGAAGATTGGTGTCAAGTTCAAACAGGGTGAGCCGGACGCCAGTTTGAGTTCTGGAGGTGAAATGGAAGGAGTAGAAGGTGATGTGAGGAGCTCGAAGCCCGAGCCTTGCATTGATAGACATTAGTTAGGATAAAGATACATTTGTTCCAGTGGGAGGGAGATTTTTGAAGAGGGTTTAACCAGTCCTTTTTGCTGATCCATGGGTGGTTTCAGGTTGGGTGGAAAAGATGGTAGGTGCTGTTGAGTCGGTGAAGGTAACCCGAAGTGGACTTGTGATGTTTGTTTGTATTACCTTAGCTCGGAGGGCACAGGCGCTCCATGCGATGCAACTTGGGGAAAGCCCTGTATCTTGCTTTGCACCAATGAAGGGAGTGATTTCTGGGGTAGTGTTAAATGTAGAGGTGGAGCAATTTAAGTTGAAGATTCCTGGTGTTTGTGACACCCACCGTTCGTTGCGACGCAGATTCGGTGGGGAGCATGGTGAAACAGAGGTGACACGGTCTGTTATTTTGAGCTTTGATTCAGAGTCTTTACCTGACAAAGTAATGTTATGATATATGAGTTATGCTGTTAGAGCTGTTGTGCCAAATACACTGCGGTGTTATAGGTGTCACGTTTATGGGCATGTTGCAGCAGTGTGTAGGAGGGAGACTCCAGGATGTGGGAAGTGTGCAGGAGCACATGGGACAGAGGAATTTGTAGTTTTTGTGGGAAAAGTTGTGTGTGTCAACTGTAGTGGTGCCCATGTTACTGGGGATCAGAGGTGTCTGGTGTGAGAGAGGCAGGTTGACGTGGCCAGGGTCAGAGTAGTGCAGAAGGTGTCGTATTCTGAGGCAGTGAAGAAAGTAGTGGAGGGTGGATGAAGGGTGAGGGACTCTGAGAGGATCCCTGGGAATAGTAGATATGTGCCAGAACAGAGGAATAGGCCAATGAGTGATATACAGAGTGGACAAAACAACTTCTGTTGAACGATGGTATATCCTCTTCAATCAGTGTAGATGAAGGGGAGGAGGCGGGTTAATGAAGGATTGTTAAGCCTTGAGACAAATGAGACATGGATTGTGTATGTGTACCGTTCAGAGTGAGAATGGGCAAGACAAAATATTTAAGTGCTGGTTTGTGTCAACAACTGCAACAGTGCTGAATTTTTCACGCTCAACAGTGTCCTGTGTGTATCAAGAATGGTCCTCCACCCAAAGGACATCCAGCCAACTTGACACAGCTGTGGGAAGCATTGGAGTCAACATGATTCTGAAATAGTAGATATACCACCGTTCAAAGGTTTGGGGCCACTTAGAAAGAAAGGCACATTTTATGTCCATTAAAATAACATCAAATTAATCAAAAATACAGTGTAGACATGGTTAATGTTGTATATTACTATTGTAGCTGGAAAGGTCAGATTTTTAATGGAATATCTACATAGGTGTACAGAGGCCCATTATCAGCAACCATCACTCCTGTTTTCTAATGGCACGTTGTGTTAGCTAATCCGAGTTTATAATTTTAAAAGGCTAGTTGATCATTATAAAACCCTTTTGCAATTATGTTAGCACAGCTGAAAACTGTTGTTTTGATTAAAGAAGCAATAAAACTGTCCTTCTTTAGAGTATCTGGAGCATCAGCATTTGTGGGTTCGATTACAGGCTCAAAATGGCCAGAAACAAATAACTTTCTTCTGAAACTCATCAGTCTATTCTTGTTCTGAGAAATGAAGACTATTCCATGCGAGAAATTGCCAAGAAACTGAAGATCTCGTACAGCGCTGTGTACTACTCCCTTCACAGAACAGTGCAAACGGGCTCTAACCAGAATAGAAAGAGGAGTGGGGGCCCCAGTGCACAACTGAGCAAGAGGACAAGTACATTAGAGTGTATAGTTTGAGAAACAGGCGCCTCACAAGTCCTCAACTGGCAGCTTCATTAAATAGTACCCGCAAAACACCAGTCTCAACGTCAACAGTGAAGAGGTGACTCCGGGATGTCTGGCCTGAACAGGTTGTAGGCTGTGGATCTCTGCACGTAACATATTCTAGTTTCCTTGAGATATGTACAGTAAGGGACAGGTTTACATAAGCCTGGTCCCAGATCTGTTTGTGCTGTATAGCCGACTCCTATGGTCATAGTTGGGTCACGCTTTTTTTGGATAGTCCTGCTCTTCCATCTGTAGATTGTCATACTATCAACAAACTCTCTGTTGATAAGCAACTGCTTGCTAAGGTTACGGTTAGGGTAAGGTTTAGAATAAGGGTTAGGGTTAGAGCTAGGGTCTGGCTTAATAGATAGTTTACATGTTACTGCTAGTCTGTAGATTGTCTGTAGAACATCTTCAGATAGACTATCCAAATAAAGTGTTACAGTTGAAATGTTACTGATAGTCTGTGCATAGTCTGTAGAGCATCTTCAGATAGCCTATCCAAAGTTAACTATAATACAGGGCAATCCGATCTAGCACCAGGCTAGATGTACCGTTATTCCTAAATGAAAGTCTCCTGTATAGTAAGTAACAGTGAGATCAGGTAACAAGGTGAGGGAGTGTCTCTCAGACAGCCAGGCAGGCAGCTTAAAGAAGGGCTTCTCATGCCTCTGCTGAAGGCTTGTCAGATTGATGTGTGGAGGGAAGAGGTGAAAAGATTGATCTGTCTCTACCACCAGATATCTCCAGTGAAGGACAGATGGCTATAGTTAAAGCATCATCACCTGTTTTGGCATTCTGTCTCTTTGTCTTCTAGCTCAGAGTTCTTTGTCTAGATCTTATGGGTAAAACAAACTGTTTTATTTTGCTCCAAAACCAGGATTATAATAATGATCAGCCTGTGTTTGATTTAACTTCTCTCACTGACATTGTATACAATATTGGACAAGGCTAGTGATCATACATTTGTACAGTCGTATTGATTTTATTTATACCCGTATTATTGACAGTGCTGTAATCAGGGTGTATTTTTATCAATTGTCCTATTGACAATGGGTCGAGTACTTTACTGAGAGACGGGTGAGTGGTGAGTGGCCTCTCTGTCTCTCTCTCTCTCTCTCTCTCTCTCTCTCTTTCTCAAGGCAACTGACAGACGTGTGTGTGTGTGTGTGTGTGTGTGTGTGTGTGTGTGTGTGTGTGTGTGTGTGTGTGTGTTTGCGCGCGTGCGTGCGTGCGTGTGATGTCTTTTCATCACATGGTAATAGAGCCGAGGGTGAATAGTGAGGACAGTGTAGATAAGTGTCTGTCTGCTCAAGGCAGCTTCCACCCCCTCATTCACCTGCTTGTCTGAGTGCTACATTAACACATAGCTAGCTATCTCTCCTGTTAAGATATTATTCTACAGCCTATTCAGGCAGAGCCCTGACTGTGTGACTTTCCCCTGTGATAGCTTGTCCATTTACATCCATTTAAAAGGGTCTGGAGGAGTGATGCTGGTCTCTAACTGAGGAACTGAGGTGTAATAGGTAGCAGCAGGGTACAAAAATCAAGTCATGAAATAAAGACCCTCACATTATTCAATGTTTCCACAGTTTTATTGAGTGCAACGTTTTGACCTGTAAGTCTTTGTCAGGCTTAACAATAAAGGCAGAAAGGGTTTCACTTACTCTGGCTGTTGTCTTTGTGTATTTGCAGTGCGGGACCCAAGGGAGACAACATCTATGAATGGAGATCCACCATCCTGGGACCACCAGGCTCTGTGTACGAGGGAGGGGTCTTCTTCCTAGATATCACCTTCTCATCCGACTACCCCTTCAAGCCACCAAAGGTACTGTATGCTTTATTCACTTGCTTTATAGGTTTAGAGGTGGTTGGTTAAACAGTTCAGTAACATGGGAGCCTCTGCTTGCGTCCCAAATGTCACTTTGTTCCCTATGTAGGGAATAGGGTGCCGTTTAGGACGCAGACTCTGTCTGCAGTTAGTCCTCTATTGTTCTACATGGAGGTCAGGGCTGACAGGAGTTTGCTGAGGTCATCAGTTGAAACCTTGAGGCTGATTAACATGATGTCTTGTCTTGTGTTTTTGACTAACTGGCGCTGCACAGCCATCATCTCCTTGAGGCTACTACACAGCAGCAGTTACACTACAGCACTACTGTCACATGACTGTGGAGACCAGGGGACCAAAATAACCCTGAGCCATTTAACACAATGCTGTTATTATTGAGAAAGAGAGGCAGCAGCAGCAGCCACTAAGAGAGAAGCCCAGCAGAGTCTCTCTGTGTGTCCCAAATGCCCACTATTCACTACATAGTGCACTACTTTTGACCCAGGCCCTTAGGGCTCTGTAGTGCACTACAGTGCCTTCAGAAAGTATACACACAATACCACATAATGTCAAAGTGGAATTGTGTTTTTAGAAATGTTTACAAATGAATAAAAAAGGAAAAGTGGAAATGTCTAGGATCAATAAGTATTCAACCCCTTTGTATGGCAAGCAGGAGTAAAAATGTGCTTATCAAGTCCCATAATACGCTGCATGGATTCACTCTCTGTGCAATAGTGTTTAACATGATTTATGAATGACAACCTCATCTCTGTCCTCCACACATACAATTATCTGTAAGGTCAAGCAGTGAATTTCACACACAGATTCAACCACAAAGGCAAGGGAGGGAGGTTTTCCAATGCCTCGCAAAGAAGGGCACCTATTGGTAGGTGGGTAAAACATTGAAATATCCCTTTGAGCATGGTGAAGCTATTAATTACACTTTGGATGGTGTATCAATACACCTAGTCACTACAAAAATACAGGCGTCCTTCCTAACCGGAGAGGAAGGAAACCGCTCAGGGATTTCACCATGAGGCCAATGGTGACTTTAAAACGGTTACATAGTTTAATGGATGTGATAGAAGAAAACTGAGGATGGATCAACAACATTGCAGTTACTCCACAATACTAACCTAAGTGACAGAGTGAAAAGAAGGAAAACATGCATCCTGTTTGCAACAAGGCACCAAAGTAATACTGCAAAAAAAATTCCACTGCAATTTACTTTTTGTCCTGAATACAAAGTGTTATGTTTGGGGCAAATCCAATACATTACTGAATAACACTCTCCATATTGTTATTTTACCCACTTTTTTCAATCTTGGCTCATCGCTGCAACTCCCCAATGGGCTCTGGAGAGGCGAAGGTATGCAGACTAGCTGGCTGGTATGTTTACGGACATCGCGCTCCCAGTCTGCTGTCCCCACATGCTTCAAGATGGCCACCATTGTTCCTGTACCCAATCGTCATAACACTGCACACTACCCTATCCCATCTGGACAAGAGAAATACCTATGTAATACCTATGTTCATTGACTATAGCTCAGCATTCAACACCATAGTACCCTCCAAGCTCATCATTAAGCTTGAGGCCCTGGATCTCAACCCTGCCCTGTGCAACTGGGTCCTGGACTTTCTGACGGGCCGCCCCCAGGTGGTGAAGGTAGGAAACAACATCTCCACTGGGGTCCCACAAGGGAGCGTGCTCAGCCCCCTCCTGTAATCCCTGTTCACCCATGACTGCGCGGCCATGCACGCCTCCAACTCAATCATCAAGTTTGCAGACAACACAACAGTAGTGGGCTTAAATGACCAACAACGACGAGACAGCCTACAGGGAGGAGGTGAGGGCACTCGGAGTGTGGTGTCAGGAAAACAACCTTTCACTCAATGTCAACAAAACAAAGGAGATGAGATAGTGGATTTCAGGAAACAGCAGAGGGAGCACCCCCCTATCCACATCGACGGGACAGCAGTGGGGAAGGTGAAAAGTTTTAAGTTCCTCGGCGTACACATCACAGACAAATTGAAATGGTCCACCCACAGAGACAGTGTGGGGAAGAAGGTGCGATATTTGGCTCGTCACCTAAAACCCTCACAAACTTTTACAGATGCACAATTGAGAGCATCCTGTTGGGCTGTATCATCGCCTGGTATGGCAACTGCACCGCCTTCAACTGCAAGGCTCTCCAGAGGGTGGTTTGGTCTGCACAAAGCATCACCGGGGGCAAACTACCTGCCCTCCAGGACACCTTCAGCACCCGATGTCACAGGAAGGCCAACAAGATCATCGAAGACTACAACCACCCGAGTCACTGCCTGTTCACCCCGCTACCATCCAGAAGACGAGGTCAGTACAGGTGCATCAAAGCTGGGACCAAGAGACTGAAAAACAACTTCTATCTCAAGGCCATCAGACTGTTAAACAGCCATCGCTAACACAGAGAGACTGCTGCCTACATACTGACTCAAATCTCTAGCCACTTTTATAAATGGATCACTTGTCACTTAAAAAAAATGCCACTTTAATAATGTTTACATATGAGATGAGTAATGTTTACATTACTCATCTCATATGTATATACTGTATTTTATACCATCTGTTGCATGTTGCCTATGCCACTCGGCCATCGCTCATCCATATATTTATATTTACATATTCTTATTCCATCCCTTTACATTTTTATTTATTTATTTTTATTTATTTCACCTTTATTTAACCAGGTAGGCAAGTAGTTAGTTAGGTAGTTGTGAAATTGTTAGAATACTTGTTAGATATTAACAAGAACTAGAAGCAAAAGCATTTTGCATTAACATCTGCTAACCATGTGTATGTGACCAATACAATTTGATTTGAAGTCATGTGTCCGCCAGAAACATGACCCACTTAACAGCGTCCTTAAGACCCACCAGCCAGCCGCACCAATGTTTCAGAGGATACACCGTTCATCTGGCGTCAGCCTGCCCACCACAATGAGTCATTAGAGCACAATGAGCCAAGTAAAGCCCCATCTGCCAAACCCTCCCCTAACCCAGATGACGCTGGGCCAATTGTGCGCCATCCTATGGGACTCACGACCATGGCTGGTTGTGGCACAGCCCAGGATATGAACCCAACACTGTAGTAATAGCACTGCTGCATGCAATGTAGTGCCTTAGACCGCTGCGCCACTCGGGAGCCCCATAGTTTCAAGTATAGTGGTGGCTGCATTATGTTATGGGTATACTTGTAATCGTTAAGGACTGGGGAGCTTTTCAGGATAAAAAATTAACGGAATGCAGCTAAAACACAAGGCCAAATCTACACTGTAGTTGCTTACCAAGAAGACAGTGAATGTTCCTGAGTGGCCGAGTTACAGTTTTGACTTAAATCTACTTGAAAATCTATGGCAAGACCTGAACATGGTTGTCTAGCAATGATCAATAACCAATTTGACAGAGCTTGAAGAAATTTCAAAAGAATAATGGACAAATGTTGTGCAATCCAGGTGTGGAAGCTTAGAGACTTACCCAGAAAGACTCACAGCTATAATCCCTGCCAAATGTGCTTCTACAAAGGATTGACCCAGGGGTGTGAATACTTATGTAAATGAGACATTTCTGTTTTTAATTTTCAATAAATGTGAAAAAATTACAATAAACATGTTTTCCCTTTGTCATTAGGGGGTATTGTGTGTAAAAAAATATATTTAATCAATTTTGAAATCAGGTTGTAACAACAAAATGTGGAATAATTCAAGGGGTATGAATACTTTCTGAAGGCAGGGAGTAGGGTGCCTTTTGGGATGCAGCTTCTTGTCTGTTATAGGCACTGCAGGGGCTCCTCTTTTTTAGAAGCGTATATTCACAGTAATAGGCTACAACAGGCTACACTGCCTATTATGTTTCTGAGAAAACTGTACGGGAGGTGGATATAATCAGGATCATAATAGCTTTCTGCTAGTGGACGGGAGCAATAGGGTTATTTCATAGAAAGCAATCCCATTTCACATAAAACTAACATAATCTATTTAGGAGAAATCACCCTCAGAACTAAAAGCTGTACCACTCTATACTCTATACTGGTCTGAGGGGGTGTCATGATATGTTTGCTCTGTCTAACAGTTTTATTATTCAACACAAATCCGCTGTTTACAGTGATGGGATTAGCCTTTACAGTGGTTATGGTAATACAAGACTGAGTCTGGCTCGTCTGGTTTCTATTAACATGTCATAAAGATGGCATATACAGTTTGACTGGAGAGGGAGAGGGAGTCAGACCCCAGGGTAATTGGTAGCATGGAGGGGAACCACACCGCCTCTGAACAAGTCTGCTCTCGCTCTACTCTCTCTCTCCTCTCTTTCTCTCTCGCTCTCTGTCTCTTTCTCTCTCTCTCTTATCTCTCTCTCCCTCTAATGTCAAAGCCATAAACAGCTAGTGGAATCATTAAGATCATTGGCTGTGCGTGGCCCTAATTGGTTTCCCCTGCAAAAAGGGCTGCTCAGAGAGAGAAGGCCTCAATGGGATGGATGTTAAAAGACTTCCCTTATGTAAACACCACATAATTTCACATGTGGAAAATCACATGATTTCACATGTGACATTTCCACATGTTTTGCACATGTGAAACCATGTATTTTTGGAATAATTCACATGTGGTGATGTGAATTTTCACATGTGAAACCATGTGTTAATGAAACATTTCACGTGAAACTATGTGTTTTTGGAACACTTCACATGATGATATTTCACATGTGGATTTTCACGTGATCGCATTACCTTTCACTTATGGACTCGAGTTTTCACACGAGATTTCACAGGTGATGCCCTGCAAACAAAAATGCATCTTCATGATACACACACAGTGTTTTCAACTTACATATTGGACACATAACTACATTGTGTATGTTTATTTATATAGTAATTATTATTCAACCTGACTTTACAACCTCTTGGTTCACTGCATTCCAATCGTCCTGCTACGCCACCATGTCTGTGTCATTAACTCATTTCACCTGTATTCCTAGACTTTGGAATTCAAAGTACATCTCAGATTTGCTAAAAAATACTCTCACCTGATTCAGTATATTTTTTTTGCAAATCTGAGATTCAGGTGTAACATTAAAGTAAAATAATATGCCCACCAACATTAGACAACGTCACAGAAAACCCTCAAATTGCTGAAATAAGTAAATGTAATCAATGATGAGAGATAGTCAGAATAACTGCTAACTAAAATAGCATTGCAGATGTCACTCTTTTGCTAAGTGCAGAGATGTATTATAGTTGTTGAATGTGTATGAGAATGTTACAGACTTTGTTGTGCAGCAGTAAGGGCAGCATACCTCAAATCCAGAGGTTGTGTGTTCAAATCCCAGGTGGGGTCATACTTTAGTGGAACAGTGACTTCACATGTGAAAAACATGTGACATATGTGAAAAACATATGTGAAGTTTCAAAACCAAATTTGTAAACTGTTCCAAAAACACATTTTCACAAGTGAAATGTCACATGTGAAGTGTTCCAAAATCACATTTTCACGTAAAATATCACACACAATTGTTCCAAAAACACATTTTTACATTATTTCATATGCTAAATGTCACGTGAAGTGTTCCAAAAACATGTTTTCACATGTGAAGTTTTCACAGAATTTCACATGTGAAATGTCAAATCATGTGATTTTCCACATGTGAAATAATGTGGTCCAACATGTTAGCCATTGCTGTAATAGAATACTGTATTCGTGTTTTGATACATGTTTACTGTCAATTGCGATGCAGACTACTTTTTGTCCGTCATGCAAATTAACATGATACACTGATTATTTTATAGTAAGTTACCAGCTACTTTTTATGTATTTCCACAGCTGAACTGTATTTTGTCATTAAATTTACAACAACGTTGTAAACAACTGTTTATGCTAGACTGTTGCAAAATAGGAAGTCGATTCAAGATTTAATTTTGGATTGGAGATGCTTAATGTGAGTCTGGAAGGAGAGTTTACAGTCTAAACAGACACCTAGATATTTGTAGTTGTCCACATATTCTAAGTCAGAACCATCCAGAGTAGTGATGCTAGTCGGGCGGTTGGGTGCGGGAAGAAATCGGTTGAAGAGCATGCACTTAGTTTTACTAGCATTTAAAAGCAGTTGGAGGCCACGGTAGGAGTGTTGTATGGCGTTGAAGCTCGTTTGGAGGTTAGTTAACACAGCGGGGCCAGATGTATACAGAATGGAGTTGTCTGCATAGAGGTGGATCAAATAATCACCAGCATCAAGAGCGACATCAGTATAATGTTTCTTGATATAAATAACGCCTACAAGTTGTTGTGTATATATTTACTTTATTTTCACTGCAACTTTAGGCGAAGTGCACAAGTGTGTTCTTGGCAATAAATATATAGCTGATCTCCTTTATGGCTACAGACCTGGTGACAGAGCAGGAATTTCAGACAGCTAGCAACCAAGCGGTTCTCAGGTTGGTTACCAAGTGATTCAAATAATAGGGCTCCTGAGTGTTACAGCAGTCTAAGTCACTGCATCCCGGTGCAAGAGGTGTTCCTACAGTCCTTGTTTCAATTCCAGGCTGTATCACATCCGGCCCGTGATCGGGAATCCCATAAGGCGGCGCACAATTGGCCCAGTGTCGTACGGGTTTGGCTGGGGTAGGCTGTCATTGTAAATAAGAATTTGTTTTTAACTGACTTGCCTGGTTAAATAAAAAAGAAAGTGGACTGTTTTTTAAATAAATCATCATACTGTCCATTAACACCATAATTTAGCAATAAAAATACAGTGTCATATTCATGGGATCACATGTAGAAATTTTGCCTCCCCATGTCACATTTATTTCACGAGATTGTTTTTTTACATGCTGTCACTTGTAGTTTCATGTTCATGTTCAACATGTTCATCACATGTTGAGATTTTGCATCCTCTTTTTGTCACATTTATTTCACGTTAATTTCACGACATCACGTTCTCACATCTGCTAACATGTTGTCATGTGTATTTTTATGTTATCACATGTTGCTTCACATTACCTTTACATTAAATCACGTGATCATATGAGATTTGCAATTCATGTGTTTTTTCCTTAAGAGTTAGCTCAACACATGTCACCGACTGGCCTAGCTACCAGATATAGCAGGGAAATGCTAATAGATATTCACACACCATTTGCTGGTACCTGAGGTCTCCCGGTCTTATCTACTGTATGGTGGCTTAATTATGGGATGTGTTAAGTTGCCATACACATTTATGCCAATTGCCTGTCTTTATGCTGTTTTATAAAGGCAAATGTGAAGGATGTGTGATTTAGCTTTGTGAGGTTTAGATGACGACAGTATCTGCAGACTTAACAGCCAGGGAGCTGTGGATGGTTGGGAATGTTCTTGTTCCACAGTAAATGTTCTCACTCCTCCTCAGGCGGCAGGTAGCCTAGCAATTAAGAGCTTTGGGACAGTAACCGAGAGGTTTGGTTTCAAATCCCCGAGCCGACTAAGTGAAAAATATGACGATGTGCCCTTGACCAAGACACTTAAACATAATTGCTACTGCAAGTCGCTCTGGATAAGAGCGTCTGCTAAATGACTAAAATGTAAACGTCAGTAAATGTTCTTTGTCCTCTGTAAATGTTCTAGCTCCTCAGTAAATGTTCTAGCTCGTGACCCTTGCATTCTTTATTGTTGACCCAATTGTTAACACTGTAGCTTATCTTATCTGGCTGGCAGATAAAGCCTGAATGTGTTTCATGCCTTCCTCCTCTTCCACAGGTCAGTTTTCATTTGAGGAAAGTGGGCCTTACAAAAAGGGCATACTGATCTGTATGTATGTGTTGTTTCCTAGCCAGTGTACAGTTGAAGTCGGAAGTTTACATACACTAGGTTGGAATCAATTAAACTCGTTTTTCAACCACTCCACAAATGTCTTGTTAAACTTGTTAGGGCTAGGGGTTCCGCTAGCGGAATTCCATTTTTTTATTTTTTATATTTAACTTTCATACATTCACAGGTGCAATACACCAAATTAAAGCTTAACTTCATGTTAATCGACCCATTGTGTCCGATTTAACAGCAAAAGCACACCATATGATTATGTTAGGTCAGAGCCTAGTCACAAAAACACATACAGCCATTTTCCAGCCAAAGATATGAGTCACAAAAAGCAGAAATAGAGATAAAATTAATCACTAACCTTTGATGAGCTTCATCAGATGGCACTCATAGGACTTCATGTTACACAATATATGTATGTTTTGGCTACCCAAAACATTTGACCCAAGTTAAATAATTTAAAGGCAATCCTACCAAATACTAATTGAGTGTATGTAAACTTCTGACACATTGGGAATGTGACGAAAGAAAAAAAGCTGAAATAAATAATTCTCTACTATTATTCTGACATTTCACATTCTTAAACTAAAGTGGTGATCCTAACTGACCTAAGCCAGGGAATTTTTACTCTGGTTAAATGTCAGGAATTGTGAAAAACTGAGTTTAAATGTATTTGTCTAAGGTGTATGTAAACTTCCGACTTCAACTGTATATATTTACTTTATGTTGTCTCCTAGGTGACATTCTGCACCTGGAACTACCACTGTATCATCGACAGTCAGGGTTTGATCCATCTGCATCTACTTTATGTTATTTCTTAGGTGATGTTAGATCTGCTTTATTTCATTCCCTAGGTGACATTCCGCACCAGGATCTACCACTGTAACATCAACAGTCAGGGTGTGATCTGCCTGGATATCCTGAAGGACAACTGGAGCCCCGCCCTCACCATCTCCAAGGTGCTGCTGTCCATCTGTTCCCTGCTCACAGACTGTAACCCTGGTGAGTGACACAGTGGTCAACCAATCAGACATATAGTATATATACTGTACACATGCAACAGACTGCAACCTTGGTGAGTGACACAGCGGTCAACCAATCAGACGTACACTGAGTGTATAAAACATTAAGAAAACCTTCCTAATAGTAAGTTGCACCCCCTCCCTCTCAGAACAGCCTGTATTCATCGGCACATGGACTCCACAATGTGTCAAAAGTGTTCCACAGTGATGCTGGCCCATGTTGACTCCAATGCTTCCCACAGTTGTGTCAAGTTGGCTGGATGTCCTATGGGTTGTGGACCATTTTTGAAACACACGGGAAACTGTTGAGCGTGAAAAACCCCAGTAGCGTTGCAGTTCTTGACGCAGAACGGGGTGCCTGGCACCTACTACCACTTAAAAAAAGGCACTAGAATCTTTTGTTTTGCCCATTCACCCTCTAAATGACACACATACACAATCCATGTCTCAATTGTCTCAAGGCTTAAAAATCCTTCTTTAACCTGTCTCCTACCCTTCATCTACACTGATTTGAAGTGTTTAACAAGTAACATCAATAAGGGATCATCGCTTTCACATAGATTCACCTGGTCGGCCTGTCGTGGAAAGAGCAGGTAATAATGTTTTGTACACTCAGTGTATAGTAGATACAGACTGCAACCCTGGTGAGTGTCACAGCGGTCAACCAATCAGACATACAGTAAATATACTGTACACCAGTAACAGACTGTAACCCCAAAGCAAGCCTCAAAACCAAAGAGATTACACTGCACTTGACTTGTGGAATGTTTGCGCTGTGTCAGGGATGGGACAACGGGACAGCCATAAATGTAGAAATCCTACTCAATCTTTCTTCTACCTTGATGCATGCTTCAATTTCTACTTGAATGAAGTCATTTATAGAAAAACGCAGTCCTGTATGCCTGGCTTGAGACTTGATCTAAGTTCGTCCTCTTACCAATGACTAAGGCCTCTTACTCATGACTGTCTCATCCCTTTCCTCTTCAGTCATTTTAGACTTCCGCAACTAAAGCGTTGCTCATCTCTTTCCTGTCTTCTCCCTTTCCTCTCCTCAGCTGACCCTCTGGTTGGTAGCATTGCCACTCAGTACCTGACCAACAGAGCCGAGCATGACAGGATAGCCCGACAGTGGACCAAGAGATACGCCACTTAGAGGTCACGACCCCTAACCCCGTCCTGTCTGATCCCCTGTCCACCCAGTCCCCCTGCCTGCAGTGTGAAGGTCCCGGAGGCGACGTCACATCGTGCAACAAATCTTTATAGCCTTTACAATACGGACTTCTGTGTATATGTCTGATTACTGATTCTACTCCTCCACATTTTTTCCCTGCTATGAGGACTGGGTCTGAAGAGAGACAGAGAGAAAGATCCAAGCAGGCATTGTCTCACGTCAGATAGCGAAGTGTCGCCTCTGTCTGCACTGATAGTTCATGGCAACACAGAGCGTTAGAATGACGCCATCTGTCGGAAGACAATGCCCAACAAAAGGTAAATGTATATTGGAGTAGAATTCTGTCGCTGTAGATTTTAGTTATGTTTAAATGCCTCTACTTGCAAGTCTTGCTTCTTTGGGATATTAAAAAATAAAATGTATTTTGTGATGTAATAAAGGAAACTATTCCTAAAGTCTCAACCAAATATTATGGTGCATTTTAGCCTTCTCCATTATCTGTATGAATTTAAAGAAGAAAAAACAACTAGCTGATGTAGATTATTAGAGATGATGATGTCATTTATATGAAAGCCAGACACCCATTTCCAGTTATGTAGTTACATTATACTGTTGTGATGACTCTGTTTTACCTTGTCAATTTGTAATGAAAACGAGATTTCATTGAAACCTTTTTGTAGCTCAACAAAAGATGAGCCACCACTGTAACATCCCCAAAACACAATAAACTTGTCCCCAAGGGTTGAATTGTACAGTGTACACTCATGGATGATTGACATTGGCAGCTAGCATTCAATAACCAGGGTTGCATCCCAAATGACACCCTATTCTGACTTGTAACCAGAGCCCATGCGAAGAAGGGCACTACATAGAAGATAGGTTGCCATTTGGGACATAGAGAAAGGCTCAATTTGTTCAGGGCCAATGAGAGGAATGAGAGAACCCCGGGAAATGACCAAGACAATGTCATTATGTTACATAAAGTTGGACACTCAGAACTGCTGCTCTGCAAACTGCTGTACTGTTATCTCTTGAGATGTATAATTTCATACTGATTCTACACCTGCTATTACCATATGAGGACTGATGTCTGTAGGAAAAGACGGTGCTCAAATCGACCTAGACTTGAAGTACACATAAAAGGGGAAACAGACGCAGCTCTCCATCTCTTGAAGTTAAATCCTATGAGAATAAAACAAAACGTTGAAGGCTGGAAAGAGAGAAACTGGGAAATGTTATTCAAGTAGAATTTTGTAACTGTAGTAGATTTAGTAGACATAGTGTTCTCTATTTTTGCTAGCGGCCTCTGTACTCTATAAACATAGATACAGGTTTTTGTTTTTATTGACGTGGGTTTTTTCATTATTCTCTATCGATCTCGGACTTGTTTGATGTGTGGTTCAAGAGTTGGTCTCTGAAGAGTAGCTGCTGTCTGTGTTCGGGCTAATTTTTCTATTTTCACTGTCTAGCCTCAACAGTGGAGTGAGAGATAGATATTCTCTGGAACGTATCATAACCCTGGAGATGGATAGAAGAATTCCTGGTAGTGGTGCTTTAGGATTAAGGCATAGGTACCACTACATACTGGTCTGTGTTTTGTCGCAATTGCTGAGGTTAGGCTGTTGCAAGCTGATCCTAGATCTGTTTCTAGGGGCAATTTCACCCTTAAAATCACCTTCTCATAGTTAGACCACCCCCTTGTGGTTGAATCTTTGAACTACACACACCTGGAAGAGGCTATTGTTCTAGTACTCATGGTCTTGTTCTACATTGAGTTATGCTCTTTGACCATAGATAGATAGCATGTTGCTGGTTTAATGAAGCAATATTCATATGATGCGTTGAGAAACCACAGTAAGTAAATGATTACTTGCGGTGTATCTGATGATTCCAACTTTTTTAAGACTAGATGGGAAGAGATGCTTATAAGATAAATGGCTAGTTGAAATTCTAAACTACACTGAACAAAAATATGAAAGGTACATGCAACAATTTCAAAGATTTTACTCAGCTACAGTTCATATAATGAAATCAGAACTGAAATAAATAAATTAGGCCCAAATCTATGGATTTCACATGACTGGGTAGAAATGCAGCGATGGGAGCCAGACCCAGCCAATCGTAATGAGTTTTTCCTCACAAAAGGGCTTTATTACAGATAGAAATACCTCTCAGCACCCCCCAATCCCCCCTCAGATGATCCCGTAGGTGAAGAAGCCGGATGTGGAAGTCCTGGGCTGGCGTGGCTACATGTGGTCTGTAGTCTCTAAAACAGTGTTGGAGGCAGCTTATGGTAAAGACATTTACATTCAAATCTCTGGCATCAGCTCTGGTGGACATCATTCCAGTCAGCATACCAATTGCATGCTCCCTCAAAACTTGAGACATCTGTGACATTGTGTTGTGTGACAAAACCGCACATTTTAAAGTGGCATTGTATTGTTCCCAGCACAAGGTGCACCTGTGTAATGATCATGCTGTTTAATCAGCTTCTTGATATGCCACACCTGTAAGGGGGATCAATTATCTTGGTAAAGGAGACATTTTCAGCAACAGGGATGTAAAATAAGCTTTTTGTGTTCATGGACAATTTCTGGGATTTTATATTCCAGCTCATGAAACATGGAACACTTTACATGTTGCGTTTATATTTTTGTTCAGTGTAGTTATCACATTGTGTATAACATGAATTACGCTGCGTATATCAGGAATTCTGACTGGAATTATCACAGTAGGGAGACAGAGGAAGAGAAATTGAAGCATAAGGAGAGAGTAATTAATTATCTTTTCAAAGATTGAAAGGGTGGAGATCATAAAGGTACACATCACAGACACACACATAGATTGAGAGAATCCCTATGGCTGGTAGGGCAAGCTGTAATGCTTTCCCTACCATGGGCCAAGTGGGGCCTCACTCTCCACTGAATTTCTCTCAGACAGCAGGACTGCTGTCATGAGACAAGGTAGAGTATAGCCCACAAACCCCTGAGTTTGAAGCCCCACTTGACCCATGACTGACAGCAGTCCTGCTGTCTCTGAGAGAAATTCAGTGGAGAGTGAGGCCTTTCCCACCACCGTGTGTATGAGTCTACACAGCAAGACCGGACTAAGATAACATGACTGGTGAACAGGTCAGGGTTCCATAGCCACAAGCAGAACATCAGAAACTGAATCAGTAGCACAACCAGGTGGACTGCGGACGGGGACAGTCAGGAGTCGTCAGGCCATGTAGTCCTGAGGCATGGTCCTAGGGCTCAGGTCCTCCAGGAGAGAGAGAGATGGGAGAATTAGAGGGAACATACCTAATATCACACAGGACACCAGATAATACAGGAGAATTACACAAGGTTTGACAGACTAACCCTAGCCCCCCGGCGCATAGACTATTGCAGCATAGATCCTGGAGACTGAGAAATGGGGGGGGGGGGGTCGGGGGACACTGTGTCCCCGTCCAAAATTACCCTAGGACAGGGCCAACCAGGCAGGATATGACCCCACCCACTTTGCTAAAGCACTGCCCCTACACCACCAAAGGGATATCAACAGACCACTAACTTACTACCCTGAGAAAAGGTAGAGTATAGCCCACAAAGATCTCCCCCACCGCACAAGCCCGAGGACAGAAAGGATGGGAGAGCGAGAGCAAGCCAGTGACTTAGCCCCCGTAATAGGGTCAGAGGCTGAGAATCCCAGAGGAGAGTGGGGAGCAGGCCAGGAAGAGACAGCAAGGGTGGTTCGTCGATCCAGGACATTGACATTCACCTTTGCACCCCTGGGCTAGACTACACTCAATCATAGGACCTATTGAAGATATGAGTCTTTAGTAAAGACTAAAAGGATGAGACAGAGTCTGCGTCTCTCACATGGATCGGCAGACCATTCCATAAAAATGTAGCTCTATTAGGAGAAAGCACTGCCTCCAGCTGTTTGCTTAGAAATTCTAGGAACAATAAGAAGGCTTGTGTCTTGTGACCGTAGTGTACGTGCAGGTATGTACGGCAGGACCAAATCGGCAAGATAGGTAGGAGCAAGTCCATGTAATGCTTTTTATGTTATCAGTAAAACTTTGGAAGTCAGCCCTAGCCTTAATGGGAAGCAAGTGTAGAGGTTAGCACTGGAGTAATATGATCAAATGTTTTAGTTCTAGTCAAGATTCTAGCAGTCGTATTTAGCACTACCTGAAGTTTATTTAGTGCCTTATCCGGGTAGACGAAGTGAAAAAATGATGGATTAGCTTTTCTCCCTAATTTTGGGACAAAAAGTTTCACATTATTGCAATGTTACGAAGATGGAAAAAGACTGCTCTTTATATATTTTGTATGTGTTCGTCAAAAGCTAGATCAGGGTCCAAAGTAACTCGGAGGTCCTTCACAGTTTTTTTTGAGACAACTGTACTGAGCAACCTTTGAGATTCATTGTGAGATCCGATGGCAGATCTCTTTTTCCTTCTTGGGACCTAGAACTAACATCTCTGTTTTGTCTGAGTTTAAAAGTAAAACATTTGCTGTCATCCTCTTCATTATGTCTGAAACACACACTTCCAGGGTAGGCAATTTTGGGGCTTCACCATGTTTCATTGAAATGTACAACTGTGTGTCGTCTGCATAGCAGTGAATTTTGACATTGTGTTTCCAAATGATATCCCCAAGAGGTAGCATATAAAGTGAAAACAATAGTGGTCCTAGAATGGAACTTTGAGGAACACCGAAACTTACCACTGATTTGTCAGAGGACAAACTATCCTATCCACAGAGACGAAATTATCTCTTTCCAACAGATAAGAACAGGCAAGAACTTGTCCTTGTATACCAATTAAGATTTCCAATCTCTCCAAAAGAATGTGGTGATCGATGGTGTCAAAAGCAGCACTAAGGTCTAGGAGCACGAGGACAGGCACAGAGCCTTGGTCTGACGCCATTAAAAGGTAATTTACCATCTTCACAAGTGCGGTCTCAGTACTATGATGTGGTCTAAAACCAGACCGGAGCATTTCGTATACAGTATTTGTCTTCAGGAAGGCAGTGAATTGCTGAGCAACATCTTTCAAAAACAAATGTTGAGAGGAATGGGAGATTCGACAGAGGCCGATAGTTTTTGTAATTTTCCGTGTCAAGGTTTGGCTTTTTCAGGAGAGGTTCTATTACTGCCACTTTTAATGAGTTTGGTACACATCTGGAGGATAGGGAGCCATTTATTATGTTCAACATAGGAGGGCCAAGCACAGGAAGCTCTTTCAAAAGTTTAGTTGGACTAAGTCCAGTAGACAGCTTCAAGGTTTAGAGGCCATGACTATTTTTGTGAATGTGACAGGAGATATAGGATTAAAAAACGTGAGTATCTATTGATCCGAGGTCCTGGCAGTTCTGTGCAGACGCAGGACAAATTAGTTTTGGAGAAATATGCATATTCAAAGAGGAGTCCGTATTTTTTATTTATTTATTATTTTCATCTAAGAAGTTAATGAATTCATCACGGCTGAAGTGAAGGCCATCCTCACTTGGTGAATGCTGCTTTTTAGTTAGCTTTTTAGTTAGCTTTGTGACTGTATCAAAAATACATTTTGGATTGTATTTATTCTCCTCAATCAGGTTGGAAAAGTAGACTGTTAGATCAGCAGTGAGGGCTTTTCGATATTGAACGGTACTGTCTTTCCAAGCTAGCCAGAAGACTTCCAATTTGGTGGAGCGCCATTTCTGTTCAAATTTTCTGGAAGCTTGCTTCGGGTCTTGGAGTATTTTCTGTATACCAGGGAGCTAGTTTCTTGTGACCGATTTTTTTTGTTTTTAGCAGTGAAACTGCATTTAGGGTATTACGCAAGGTTAAGTTTAGATCCTCAGTTATGTGGTTAACTGATTCTTGTACTCTGACATTCTTTGGTAAGGGGAGGGACTCAGGAAGGGCATTTAGGAATCTTTGGGTTGTTCAAGAATTTATAGTGTGGCTTTTGATAATCCTTGGTTGATGTCTAAGCAAATTATTTGTTGTGATTGTAAACATAATAAGATGGTGGTCCGATTTTAGATCCACAATATTTATTCCACAGGACAAAACTATGCATATGTCCCGAGACATGTAGAAACTCAATGAGTCAATGATGGCTCCAAAAGTTTCTCTGTGTGAATATTGAAGTCACCAAAATGTTTTATATTATCTGCCATGACTACGAGGTCCGATAGGAACTAAGTGAACTCAGTGAGGAGTGCTATATACGGCCCAGGAGGCCTGTAAACAGTATCAATAAAAAGTGTACAGAGGCAACTCTCTTCCTCTCTTGAGCCAAGTGGTCAGAAATAGAGTAAGCAGACCCCTCTCTGTCGGCATAGTCACACCTGACCCCTCTCTTCTACCTCCTCTCCCCTCTCCTCTTTAATCCTCTCCCGTGGTGTTAGAGCCATTACAAGTGGCAGACACAATGAGTTAATTGAGATGAAGTGATCTGTGGTCTGCTCTCTGTGTGCTATGGATCTCCAAAATACCATAAGCCAGAGTCACAATAGAAGACCTCGGATGGAGGGTGTGTGTGTTTGTCTGTCTTGGGTGGCTAAAACCGTCCTTATTGTTTCTGAAGGACTATGTGTTTCCAATGGCAGGCCGTGCAACATTTCCTTTAATCTGAAACCCTTTTCACTAGACCTACATGGTCATAATGAAATCACACAAACCTGAGTTCGGCTGTAATTTCATTCGAAAAAAAAAATTGCCTTACCACCCAAAGGACACACTTTCCAAACATGTACTGTACCTGTATTATCAAGAAGGATAAGGAATGGATAGTTTGTAGGAGTGTTGCTCTCTTGGCTGGCTAAAAATCCTTTGGCTTCCTTCATGCTGTGTTTTGCCCTAGTTCAAAGACCAGAGCTTGTGTCTTTTGACAGGGAAAGACAGAGCCATCCGAACTGGACATAGGCTTTGGTCCAGGATATAAAACTATTCCAAAAACCTTCCTTCCCACCAAGGTTTTTAAGAGAAAATAAACCTGGAATGACTATCACGCTTTAAACACTACATTTCCGTTACAAATTTGAGGTATTTCTAATGTAGAATTCTCACCACAAGTAATTGTTTGCACATTGGTTCTTGCTTTTTTATACGCATGTAAAACAAGGAATTTCCTCCTTGAGGACCTGTGGGCCCCCAACTCCCTATTTAAATGGCTTTAATTGGGTCAAACTATCCATGACTCAGATGAGATTATGTATAATGCATTATAATGTGGTTATGCATGGTCAAACTAAATATCAGCCATTTCGAGTCATTTGAAATTGTTCTACATGTGTTCTAGTAATAATTCCTAGCACTTGTGCTGTACTAGAAAGTGAGCCTGTGTGTCATCCAGTCAAAGGTTAAGAAGAACCAATGAAGAGGGGAGATTGATCAAATCAAATCAAATTGTATTAGTCACATGCTTCATGAACAACATGTGCAGACTAACAGTGAAATGCTTACTTACAGGCCCTTCCCAACAATGCAGAGAGAAAGAAAATAGAGAAATAATAGAAAAGTAATAATACAAGTAATAATAAATACACACCAAGCAACAATAACTTGGCTATATGCATGGTGAACCAGTACCGAGTCAGTGTGCAGGAGTACTAGGCAATTGAGGTAGATACACTATATATATAAAAACAAGTATGTGGACAACCCATTAAATTAGTGGCTTTGGCTATTTCAACCACACCTGTTGTTGACAGGTATATATAATCGAGCACGCAGCCATGCAATCTCCATAGACAAACATTGGCAGTAGGCCTTACTGAAGAGCTCAGTGACTTTAAATGTGGCGCAGTCATAGGATGCCACCTGTCCAAACAAGTCAGTTTGTCAAATTTCTGCCCTGCAAATTTCTGCCCCAGTCAAGTGCTGTTATTGTGAAGTGGAAAAGTCTAGGAGCAACAATGGCTCAGCTGCGAAGTGGTAGGCCACACAAGGCAGTAGTACACAGCATTGTACCAGATCTTCAGTTTCTTGGCATTTTCTCACATGGAATAGCCTTCATTTCTCAGAACAAGAATAGACTGACAAGTTTCAGAATAACATTTTTTTTCTGACCATTTTGAGCCTGTAATCGAACCCACAAATGCTGATGCTCCAGATACTCAAATAGTCTAAAGAAGGCCAGTTGTATTTCTTCTTTAATCAGAACAACAATTTTCAGCTGTGCTAACATTATTGCAAAGGGATTTTCTAATGATCAATTAGCCTTTTAAAATTATAAACTTGGATTAGCTAACACAACGTGCCATTGGAACACAGGAGTGATGGTTGATGATAATGGGCCTCTGTACGCCAATGTAAATATTCCATTAAAAATCAGCCGTTTCCAGCTACAATAGTCATTTACAACATTAACAATGTCTACATTGTATTTCTGATCAAATTGATGTTATTTTAATGGACAAAAAGTGTTTTTCTTTCAAAAACAAGAACATTTCTAAGTGACCCCAAACTTTTGAACGGTAGTGTCGGTGTTCCTCCTGGTGTAGATGTGGTAGATTTGAGCCATGACCAGCCTTTCAAAGCATTTCATGGCAACAGATGTGAGTGCTACAGGGCAATAGTCATTTAGACAGGTTACCTTGGCTTTCTTGGGCACAGGGACTTTGTTTGTCTGCTTGAAACATGTAAGTATTACAGCCTGGGTCAACGAGAGGTTAAACCATGCATGGTGCTCTCATGCATGGTTCAGTGTTGCTTGCCTCGAAGTGAGGATAGAAGACATTTAGCTCATCTGGTAGGCTTGCGTCACTGTGCATCTCGATTGTGGGTTTCCCTTTGTAATCCATGATAGTTTGCAAGCCCTGCCACATCCAACGAACGTCAGAGCTAGCGTAATAGGATCGATCTTAGTACTGTATTGACACTCTGCCTGTTTGATGGCTTGTCGGAGGTCATAGCGGGATTTCTTATAAGTGCCGGGATTAATGTCCCGCATCTTGAAAGCGGCAGCTCTAGCCTTCTGGTTGGGATATGTGCTTACGGTCACTGTGGGGAAGACGTCATCGATGCACTTATTAATGAAGCCGGTGACTGATGTGGTAAATTCCTCAAAGCCATTGGATTAATCCACAAACATATTCCAGTCTGTGCTAGCGAAACAGTCCTGTAGGTTAGCCTCTGCTTCATCAGACCAGTTCTGTGTGTGGAGTAAAGGTGATCTAGAGTTTGGTTGCCTCTAGTTGCACAGGTGACATGCTGGTAGAATTTCCCTGCATTAAAGTCACTGGCCACTAGGAGCCCCACCTCTGAATGAACATTTTCTTGTTTGCTTATGGCCCTATACAGCTCGTTGAGTGCCACCATCGGTTTGTGGTAGTAAATAGAAAGCTGGTCCGCTGTTGCTCAGTTGGTAGAGCCTGGTGCTTATAATGCCAGGATAGTGTGTTTGATTCCCAGGACCACCTGTATGTGAAAATGCATGACTGTAAGTCACTTTGGATAAAAGTGTCTGCTAAATGGAATATATTGCTATTATGAAAACTCTCTTGGTAAATAGTATGGTCTACAGTTTATCATAAGGTGATCTCAAGCAGAACCTTGAGACTTTAATACAGTATTAGAGATTGTGAACCAAAGAGACACTCACCACCTCCCTTGAGCATACCCGAGGCTGCCGTTCTGTCCTGCCAATGCATTGACAAAACAGATATATGTATGTTATCGATGTCCTGGTTCAGCCACCACTCCGAAAACAGTATATTACAGCTCTTCAGGTCCCGTTGATAGAATAGACTCGAATGGAGTTTGTTCAGTTTGTTCACCAGTGATAGTACATTTGCCAATAGAACGGAGGGTAGAGGCGGATTATGTACTCACCGACATAGTTGGCCTCTCTAATGCCATCTCTTCCTTTTCCGAGTCTCTGGGATTAGGGCCTGGTCCGGGGTGAGCAGTATGTCCTGTGCCACAGACTCTCTGAAGTAGAAATCCTAATCCAAATCAAGGTTAATGATCACTGTTCTGATGTCCAGAAGCTCTTTTCAGTCATAGGAAATGATGGCGGAAACTTTATGTACAAAAAAAGTTAAGATCATCGCAAAAACACATACAAAATAGCATAATTGGTCAGGAGTCCGTAAAATAGCAGCTATCCATTGCAGCTCCATTCTTCACAGCCATCCACTAGCAGCACGGTGTCAGCAGGCATGTCACAGTGTCATGATAGCGTAAGGGCAGTGTGCTGTGTGCCTACAGTCAGCTGATCCCATGAGCCAAGCCTGACTTGGAACAGCAAGCCAGAAGGTGTATAATTGGCCCACAAACACATGCTGTAGTCAAAAACTACTTAGAGACAGCCACTGTTGTTCCATCCATTATCTTATCAGATTCATGATGAGATTCTTCCAAGGAATAGTAGCTCCATCTGTCAAATGTAATCTAGCAAACCTAATCTTAATCTCTAAATTGATGTTTTTATTTCCATCTCTAGTGTGCCACTCTGGGCACTGTATGTGTGCTAGTTTATGTGACCAACAGATGGCGCTGTATCCACACTGTACCAGTTTCTGGTTGAACAACCAGTGACACAGAGATTGGAGTTGCTTTGTTTTCATGATGGAGCTTAGATGAGTGGCTAAGTATGTCGTCTGGGGTGCTGTTGTCATGGCAGTTTAGCAGTCAGCCAGCCAGCCAATCAGACTCCAACATGAGATGCTCTTCTCTCACAAACCATAGCAGCTGCTGCTGCCGCAGGGATCATTGGCCCATTTTATTTATTTATTTATTTATTTAACCTTTATTTAACCAGGTAGGCCAGCTGAGAACAAGTTCTCATTTAAAACTGCGACCTGGCCAAGATAAAGCAAAGCAGTGTGAGAAAAACAACAGAGTTACACATAAACAAACATACAGTCAATAACACAATAGAAAAGTCTATGCACAGTGTGTGCAAATGTAGAAGAGTAGGGAGGTAAGGCAACATATAGGCAATGGAGGTGAAATAATTACAATTCAGCATTAATACTGGAGTGATAGATGTGCAGATGATGATGTACATGTAGAGATACTGGGGTGCAAAGGAACAAAACAATACATAATATGGGTATGAGGTAGTTGGGTGGGCTGTTTACAGATGGAATATGTACAGGTGCAATGATCAGTAAGCTGCTCTGATATCTGATGCTTAAAGTTAGAGAGGGAGATATGAGACTCCAGCTTCAGTGATTTTTGCAATTCCTTCCAGTCATTGGCAGCAGAGAACTGGAAGGGAAGGCAGCCAAAGGAAGTGTTGGCTTTGGGGATGACCAGTGAACTATACCTACTGGAGCGCGTGCTACGGGTGGGTGTTGCTATGGTGACCAGTGAGCTGAAATAAGGCGGGAATTTACCAAGCATAGACTTATAGATGACCTGGAGCCAGTGGGTTTGGCAACGAATATGTAGTCAGGGCCAGCCAACAAGAGCATACAGGTCGTAGTGATGGGTAGTATATGGGACTTTGGTGATAAAACGGATGGCACTGTGATAGACCACATCCAGTGTTGGAGGCTATTTTGTAAATGACATCACCGAAGTCAAGGATCGGTAGGGTAGTCAGTTTTACGCGGGTATGTTTAGCAGCATGAGTGAAGGAGGCTTTGTTGCGAAATAGGAAGCCGATTCTAGATTTAATTTTGGATTGGAGATGCTTAATATGAGTCTGGAAGGAGAATTTACAGTCTAACCAGACACCTAGGTATTTGTAGTTGTCCACATATTCTAAGTCAGAACCGTCCAGAGTAGTGATGCTAGTCGGGCGGTTGGGTGCGGGCAGCAATTGGTTGAAGAGCATACACTTAGTTTTACTTACATTTAAAAGCCTCGGAAGAAGTGTTGTATGGCGTTGAAGCTCGTTTGGAGGTTTGTTAGCACAGTGTCCAAAGAGGGGCCAGATGTATACGGAATGGTGTCATCTGTGTAGAGGTGTCTCAGAGAATCACCAGCAGCAAGAGCGAGATCATTGATATATACAGAGAAAAGAGTCGGCCCGAGAATTGAACCCTGTGGCACCCCCATAGAGACTGCCAGAGGTCCGGACAACAGGCCCTCCGATTTGACACACTGAACTCTGTCTGAGAAGTAGTTGGTGAGTCATTTGAGAAGCCAAGGTTATTGAGTCTGCCAATAAGAATGCGGTGATCGACAGAGTAGAAAGCCTTGGGCAGGTCGCTGAAGATGGCTGCACAGTACTGTCTTTTATCGATGGTGGTTATGATATCGTTTCACTATGATTACCGTTTCACTCTAGAGAAGAGAGGAGAGGACATTATGTAGTTCCTCTTTTTGAGAACCACTGTTTCTTCATTTTCACCTCTTGGTGCTGCTGATGATTCAAGAAGCAATGAGGGAATTCAGCTTATCGACAATAGTCGATAGTCTAATATCACTATCCTTTTTGGGTGGTGTAATATTGGGTTAAATGGGGTGAATTTATATAATTTGCGTGAACTGCAGCACACCATATAGTACTATGAACCTGTCTGCATGAAATAGATTTTTATCCTCAGTTGATTTTTATCCTTGGTCAGTTTCAACTATATCCCGCTTTTTTATAGCAATTACAGCAAGACAGTAATAAGTGGACCACTTCTGTGTGTCTGCTCTTGCTATAGTGACTCAGGACTAGACTGTATGTAGAAACCCTGTTTTCCACTCCCCTTCAAACTCAAAGCTGCAGCAGCAGGGATTACAGGAGGGGTTTGTGTGTTTATTTTCCTTGGGGATCCTCCTCCAGTCTAAACCCAGTCCAAACCGAAGGTCCTACATGACGCAGCAGACTGAGAATGCGTCCCAAATGGTACCGATATAGTGCACTAATTTTGACCAGGACCCATCCTATTCCCTATGTAGTGCTATTGCCATTATATTCCCTATATTTATGGTTGCACTAGAACATTCAATCATCTAGTCCGTGTCCCAAATAGCACTCTATACCCTACCGGGGCCTATGGGCCTTGGTCAAAAGTAATGCACTATAAAGGGATTTGGGAAGCAGTCTGTATCTCCTCCTCTAGGACCCCTAGCCTGACCTCCCCTGGGCAGAGTCAGTCAGTACTATCAGCACCTTGATCTGGGTATTTTCCCATAAAAAGTTAGGATTATGATTCCTCCACTCGTCAGTTTGAGGTGTGGTGTGTTTGGTTCATATATGCCTCCTGTGTGGGGCTTGAGTGAATCCAGCGTCCCTGTCTTTCAGTTTATAAAAGATGAGGTAGGAACATGGGGAGTGTGTTTCTGGAGAAGACATAAGTAGGAGGACATGAAGAAGATGTCAGAAATCTCATAAGATGTCATGTTTGGAAATGCCTTGTCAAACATGTTTAGAACCAAGGTATTTCTCAGGCCAGAAAACATAACCCTGTTGTCCCAGTAACTGTCTGATAGTTGACAAAATAGTGGGATTAATGTTCAAATAATGTATTTTTAGAACACAACACCAAGAATTTCATATTTGAAGAAGAACAGAGACCATAGTAATGAAGGATTTTTTACATGGTCATTTTACATGGCCAGGTTTGGACTATAGCTGTCCTGAGGTCCCCCCGAAGTACTCAGGATTCTACCCCACTAAACACCTCTTATTCTCAAAAAGAATTCCAGCTCCTGATCTGCTGAATATGAATACAGACCCCACGTTCCTCGTCCTTCGCAGCCAGCAATACTCTATATGAGGCAAAGCTACCCTACCCACGCGTCTAGCTGCCTGCCAGGCATAAGTCACCAGAAAGTTGTCTTTCATATTCATTTTCAGTGAGATCAGCTCTGTGGCCACACTGATTGGCCCCCACAGTGAACTCAGAGCACATACACGCGTGCATGCGTGCGTGTGTGTGTGTGAGCGGCCATGTGTGTGCGCGTGTTTGTGGTGTGTGTGTCTGAGCCGAGCTGATGTGTGTGGAATTCTGAGAGCTCTCATCCATTCACACAGACAGGGAAACACAGGAAGAGGGTTGGTCCACACGCCCAAATAAGGTCACAATGTGTGACTGATCTGTTTCCTACTTCTTCTTGTGTGCTGAAGAGTATAATGTGGTTTTAGCTGTAGGCAATATACTCAATCATCTCTGTTTGCCTCCCAAAGGGCACCCTATTCCCTTTATAGTGCACTATATAGGGACTAGGGTGCCATTTGAGATGCAGCCTCTTCTGTCTTCTCATGTCAAAGAACAGCAGGAGCTTTTAAGACATACAACTGTTGAGAACAAGCAGTTAGTCAGCCATGAATATAAACTTCACTTAGTCAGCCTAGGATAATAGATATAAACTTCACTTAGTCAGCCTAGGATAATAGATATAAACTTCACTTAGTCAGCCTAGGATAATAGATAGAAACTTCACTTAGTCAGCCTAGGATAATAGATAGAAACTTCACTTAGTCAGCCTAGGATAATAGATAGAAACTTCACTTAGTCAGCCTAGGATAATAGATAGAAACTTCACTTAGTCAGCCTAGGATAATAGATAGAAACTTCACTTAGTCAGCCTAGGATAATAGATAGAAACTTCACTTAGTCAGCCTAGGATAATAGATAGAAACTTCACTTAGTCAGCCTAGGATAATAGATATAAACTTCACTTAGTCAGCCTAGGATAATAGATATAAACTTCACTTAGTCAGCCTAGGATAATAGATAGAAACTTCACTTAGTCAGCCTAGGATAATAGATATAAACTTCACTTAGTCAGCCTAGGATAATAGATAGAAACTTCACTTAGTCAGCCTAGGATAATAGATATAAACTTCACTTAGTCAGCCTAGGATAATAGATATACGTGCTTCTCCACCTGCATTGCTTGCTGTTTGGGGTTTTAGGCTGGGTTTCTGTACAGCACTTTGAGATATCAGCTGATGTACGAAGGGCTATATAAATAAAATTGATTTGATTTGATTTGATAAACTTCACTTAGTCAGCCTAGGATAATAGATAGAAACTTCCATGACGCTAATAGAACAGCTCTTCATAAACATATGTTTTCTGTTAACTAGCTAATGGTGACACTGTTCAACGACATGATCAGTATTCTAATGGGAAACTTTGAAAACTTAATTGGGGTTTTATAATCTCATCGTAGTCTGGAGTGTTCAGGGTTTGATGAAGGGATCAATAGACATGGATGACTCACTGGGTAGTGTAGAAAATGCCAGAACAGAACACAAGATTGATTTGTTCTGACTGAAGGCTATAACATTGAGTATTTAAAGAAAGAGTGTGTCAAGTAGAGAATGTAACATGATGTCTAGCAGGCTCTCGGTTTAAATTCCATTGGAGCATCTTTCAGGTTGACAGCGCTGGCGACTCTGAGGACAGATTTCACAATAAAGCCTCTTTCTCGCCTGCACTGTTTCTACCAACATGATCTCACAAGAGAACTAGCATGTTCCTACTCTTGAATACTTGAGAGTGACCAACTGAGCACACACTGGTTGAAATCAAAATCAAACTTTGTCACATGCGCAGAATACAAGTGTAGACCTTACTGTGTACAAAACTCATTTGCACCTCATTTGGCCGCCTTTCCTTCCAGTTCTCTGCTGCCTGTGACTGGAACGAATTGCACGCCCAATTTTTCAGTTTTTGATTTGTTAAAAAAGTTTGAAATATCCAATAAATGTCGTTCCACTTCATGATTGTGTCCCACTTGTTGTTGATTCTTTACAAAAAAATAAAGTTTCATATCTTTATGTTTGAAGCCTGAAATGTGGCAAAAGGTCGCAAAGTTCAAGGGGGCCGAATACTTTCGCAAGGCACTGTATTACATAGGTCCTGGATGACAGGAAGCTTGGCCCCAGTGATGTACTGGGCCATGCGGACTACCCTCTGTAGTGCCTTACGGTCAGATGCCAAGCAGTTGCCATACCAGGTGGTGATGCAACCAGTCAGGATCCTCTTGATGGTGCAGTCTAATGAGGGGGAAAAGGTTTTGTCGTGTCCTCTTCACTACTGTCTTGGTGTGTTTGAACCATGATAGTTTGTTGGTGATGTGGACACCAAGGAACTTGAAGCTCTCAACCTGCTCCACTACAGCCCCGTCAATGAGAATGGGGGACTTAGTGATGAGCTTCGTGGGCACTATGGTGTTGAACGCTGAGCTGTAGTCAATGAACAGCATTCTCACGTAGGTGTTCCTTTTGTCCATGTGGGAAAAGGGCCGTGTGGAGTGCGATTGAGAATGCATCATCTGTGGATCAGTTGGGGCGGTATGCGATTTGGAGTGGGTCTAGGGTATCCGGGAATGTGCTGTTGATGTGAGCCATGACCAGCCTTTCAAAGCTCTTCATGGCTACCGACGTGAGTACTACGGGGCAGTAATAATTTAGGCAGGTTACTTTCACTTTCTTGGGAACAGGGACTATGGTGGTCTGCTTGAAATATGTAAGTATTACAGGCTCAGTCAGGGAGAGGTTGAAAATGTAATTTAAGACACTTGCCAGTTGGTCCGCACATGCTTTGAGTACACATCCTGGTAATCCATCTGACCCTGCAGCTTTGTGAATTTTGACCTGTTTAAATGATCTTGCTCACATCGGCTACCGAGAATGTTATCACACAGTAATCCAGAACAGCTAGTGGTCTTGTGCATGCTTCAGTGTTGCTTGCCTCGAAGCGAGCATAACATTTATTTAGATAGGCTCGCGTCACTGGGCAGCTCACGTCTGGGTTTCCCTTTGTTGTCCGTAATAGTTTTCAAGCCCTGCCACATCCTTCGAGCGTCAGAGCCAGTGTAGTAGTATTCAATCTTAATCCTGTATTGATGCTTTGCTTGTTTGATGGTTTGTCTGAGGGCATAGTGGAATTTCTTATAAGCGTCCGGATTAGTGTCCCACTCCTTGAAAGCGGCAGCTCTAGCCTTTAGCTCAGTGCGGTTGTTGCCTGTAATCCATGGCTTCTGGTTGGGATATGTACGTATGGTCACTGTGGAGATGATGTCGTCGATGCACTTATTGATATAGCCGATGACTGAGGTGGTATACTTCTCAATGCCATTGGATGAGTCCCGGAACATATTCTAGTCTGTGCTAGCAAAACAGTCCTGTAGCGTAGCATCCGCGTCATCTGACCACTTCCGTATTGAGCGAGTCACTGGTACTTCTTGCTTTAGTTTTTGCTTGTACTGTAAGCAGGAATCTGGAGGATAGAACATTATGTACAAAATAATTAACAAAGTAAGTTAAACAAAAAAAATTACAAAATAACACATATTGGTCAGGAACATCTGAAAAGTCAGCCATCCTCTTTGACGCCATCTTATCAATCAATTGTTTGACTCCAAGTCATTTCAATGAAATTATGTTGAACCAACGTGGAATAGACATCGATTTGACCTCTGTGCCCAGTGGAAATCTTGACTGTCCATTCTCACATTGTATCTCATAAACCCTATTAAAGGAGAAGTTTACCCAAAGTCCAGAAACTCCCAAATGGTTCCATACACTGAAACTACTTCAGTGGAGTTTGCCCTCTACTTCTCTCTCTCTCCCTGTAGTGCTGTACTAAAACAGATGCAGAAACGGGTCATGTAGCTCGTGACGTTGCTGGATGCAGGCCTTGCTCTGATCCGTTGCCGGTGAATTCATGATTCAGAAATCTGCAACATGTGGACAAATGTGTTGTTTTACTGAAAGTGTACGGCCGAATTAGCTATTTTCTGTCAAAAGTACTATCAGCTTTGAGTCAGCAAATGTGTACTTTTCCACCTTAAAATAATGATATAAAATAATCACAAATGTTTATGTAATCGACTGCCACAGCAGTGGAGATGCTACATAGAAACTGCACCTTAAGTCCTTATTGACAGATGAAAAGATTTTCTGGCGGAGAAGTGAAGACAACGTTAGTTATACAAAGTAGACAACATACAAAAAATGATGTCTGATGACTGAAACTCGCGAGTGATGAAGAAAACTACTGGAGGGGCGCCCATGATGTCATCGAACCGTATTTATTTGCGTTTCAGATGGCCGCTGCCACTCTAGCCTGCGAAGCCACAGCAGTAGCTCGACCACAGCCCCAACCCATCCTTAGGATCAACACAGACTGGTGGTGCAATTGTGGAAATTGAGCTCCAAATTCAAATACGTGACTAAAATTCTTACAGAAATGGAGGAACATAATGATGGTGAGGAGCAGTTAGTTTGCTTTTGTGACGACGGGGATATTGCTAGCCACAAACTCTGATGTCCTTGAAACATTTTTCAGTATTACAAAAACAAATTGGAGACGCACCTCTGTTCCGGTTGGGCCAAATGGACAGTTATCTAACGAGTACGTAGCTAAACTTTACTTTACTCAATGATCGCTTATCATAAACCTCAATGAATGTGGCCGTTATTGGGTTTTATGTTTTCACATTAGCCCAAAACACTCTATAACCAATGTTCAATTATCACAATGCTTTTTGGGATAGTCTATTCTGCAATGTAAGGTAACACAATGTCTACTACTCAACCCCCCCTGTCATAGATACATAGGAAACATATGGTAACCTGTAAAGCACCTAGGCCTATATGTGTACATAATGTGATGTAATGGTAATAACACAATAAGAACAACTGTTGCTTTAATTTCTTACCTTTTTTTGTGTAATTTTTCTTACAAGCCCTTAACCAATGCAGCTGTAAGTAAGCCTTTCACTGCAAGGTCACCTGTTGTATTCGGCGCATGTGACAAATAACATTTGATTTGATTTGAGAATCAGGCTAGGCTACATACAGTTGAAGTCAGAAGTTTACATACACTTAGGTTGGAGTCATTAAAACTCGATTTTCAAACACTACAAATTTCTTTTTAACAAACTATTGTTTCGGCAAGTCGGCTAGGATATCTACTTTGTGGATGACACAAGTCATTTTTCCAACAATTGTCTATAGACTTATATAGATTATTTCACTTACAATTCACTGTATCACAAGTCCAGTGGGTCAGAAGTTTACATACACTAAATTGACTGTGCCTTTAAACAGCGTGCAAAATTTAAAAAAAAATGTAATCATGGCTTCAGAAGCTTCTGATTGACTCAAATGATGTCAATTAGCCTATTGGAGGTGTACCTGTGGTTGTATTTCAAGGCCTACCTTCAAACTCAGTGCCTCTTTGCTTGACATCATGGGAAAATCAAAAAAGAAATTAGTCAAGACCTCAGAATTTTTTTTGTAGATCTCTACAAGTCTGGTTCATCCTTGGGAGCAATTTCCAAACGTCTGAATATACCATGGTCATCTGTACAAACAATAGTACGCAAGTACATACACCATGGTACCACGCAGCTGCATACTGTCTCCTAGAGATGAACGTACGTTGGTGCGAAAGGTGCAAATCAATCCCAGAACAACAGCAAAGGACCTTGTGAAGATGCTGGAGGAAAAGGTACAAAAGTATCTATATCCACAGTAAAACGATTCCTACATCGACATGACCTGAAAGGCCGCTCAGCAAGGAAGAAGTCACTGCTCCAAAACACCATAAAGAAGACAGACTACGGTTTGCAACTGCACATGGGGACAAAGATTGTACTTTCTGAAAAATGTCCTATGGTCTGAAACAAATATTAAACTGTTTGGCCATAATGACCATCGTTATGTTTGGAGGAAAAAGGGGGAGGCTTGCAAGCCAAAGAACACCATCCCAACCGTGAAGCACGGGGTAGCAGCATCATGTTGTGGGGGTGCTTTGCTGCAGGAGGGACTGGTGCACTTCAAAAAATAGATGGCGTCATGAGGGAGGAAAATGATGTTGCTATATTGAAACAACATTTCAAGACATCAGTCTAGAAGTTAAAGCTTGGTCACAAATGGTTCTTCCAAATGGAAAACGACCCCAAGCATACTTCCAAAGTTGTGGCAAAGTCAAGGTATTGGAGTGGCAATCACAAAGCCCTGACCTCAATCCCATAGACAATTTGTGGGAAGAACTGAAAAAATGTGTGTGAGCAAGGAGGCCTACAAACCTGACTCAGTTACACCAGCTCTGTCAGGAGGAATTGGCCAAAATTCACCCAACTTATTGTGGGAAGCTTGTGGAAGGCTACCCAAGTTAAACAATTCAAAGGCAATGCTACCAAATACTAATTGAGGGTATTTTTACTGTATTTATTTATTTCACCTTTATTTAACCAGGTAGACTAGTTGAGAACAAGTTCTCATTTACAACTGTGACCTGGCCAAGATAAAGCATAGCAGTGTGAACAGACAACAACACAGAGTTACACATGGAGTAAACAATTAACAAGTCAATAACACAGTAGAAAAAAAGAAAAAAATAGTCTCTATACATTGTGTGCAAAAGGCATGAGGAGGTAGGCGAATAATTAAAAGTGATAAATGATCAGATGATCATGTGCAGGTAGAGATACTGGTGTGCAAAAGAGCAGAAAAGTAAATAAATATAAACAGTATGGGGATGAGGTAGGTAAAATTGGGTGGGCTATTTACCGATGGACTATGTACAGCTGCAGCGATCAGTTAGCTGCTCAGATAGCAGATGTTTAAAGTTGGTGAGGGAGATAAAAGTCTCAAACTTCAGCGATTTTTGCAATTCGTTCCAGTCACAGGCAGCAGAGAACTGGAAGGAAAGGCGGCCAAAAGAGGTGTTGGCTTTAGGGATGATCAGTGAGATACACCTGCTGGAGCGCGTGCTACAGGTGGGTGTTGCCATCGTGACCAGTGAACTGAGATAAGGCGGAGCTTTACCTAGCATGGACTTGAAGATGACCTGGAGCCAGTGGGTCTGGCGACGAATATGTAGCAAGGGCCAGCCGACTAGAGCATACAGATCGCAGTGGTGGGTGGTATAAGGTGCTTTAGTAACAAAACAGATGGCACTGTGATAAACTGCATCCAGTTTGCTGAGTAGAGTATTGGAAGCTATTTTGTAAATTACATCGCCGAAGTCGAAGATCGGTAGGATAGTCAGTTTTACTAGGGTAAATTTGGCTGCGTGAGTGAAGGAGGCTTTGTTGCGGAATAGAAAGCCGACTCTAGATTTGATTTTAGATTGGACATGTTTGATATGAGTCTGGAAGGAGAGTTTAGAGTCTAGCCAGACACCTAGGTACTTATAGATGTCTACATATTCTAGGTCGGAACCATCCAGGGTGGTGATGCTAGTCGGGCGTGCAGGTGCAGGCAGCGAACGGTTGAAAAGCATGCATTTGGTTTAACTTGTATGTACACTTCTGACCCACTGGGAATGTGATGAAAGAAATCAAAACTGAAATAAATAATTCTCTCTATTATCTCTATTATTCTGATATTTCACATTTCTAAAATAAAGTGGTGATCCTATCTGACCTAAGACAGGGAATTTTTTTACCAGGGTTAAATGTCAGGAATTGTGAAAAACTGAGTTTAAATGTATTTGGCTAAGGTGTATGTATACTTCCGACTTCAACTGTACCTCTGTAGACTTGCTTTCTCTTCTCAAATGCGCCTTTGCATTTTGGCCAGATCCAGTCCATGGAAATAGAGTAGCAACAGCTGTATCTTTTAGTATTCTTCAGTTTTCTGATTGCATATCTCATTCAAATGCATCATCACTGAAGTACTTGCTACACACACACACGCTGTGATGCAATGTTGGCTGCAGGAGTATTTATGTAACAATGTACACTGAGAGTCTGGAAGCAAGTTCGGGGAGTGAATACATTTAATAAATAAATGAACAAAACAAGAACCACGAACAGACACCGACATGAACAGGAACAATGACGACTGGGGAAGAAACCAAATGGAGTGACATATAAAGGGCAGGTAATCAAGGAGGTGATGGAGTCCAGGTGAGTGTCATTATGCGCGTACCGCTGGTTACAGGTGTACGCCTTAATGAGCAGCCTGGTGACCTAGAGGCCAGAGAGGGAGCACACGTGACAATTTACATTATATTAACTATTTTGAATTGCTACTAACCATCTTCTGTATCTCCCTATCTTTTAGAGGAAAAAAAGTGACATTTTGTGCCTTCTTCCCTTGATTCCTTGTGTAAAATTCAGATGAACACCAGCTTGCTCTTGCTGCCATCTCTTTTTCCACTTTGCATAACTTTACCTGTGAATGCCAAACTCTATCAAATTTCACACCATCTCCTTCTCACCCCCCCAAACATTTGATCTGTAACATCAAGCTCCATATAAGGGCGTATTGTGATGCTTCTACATAGCAGGGTCTCCCTCACTAATAAGATTTCCTGACTCAAAACTGATAGTACTTTTGACAAAAAATAGCTAATTCAGCCAAATGCTTTCAATAAAACAACAAATTTGTCCACACTTCACAGATTTCTGAATCATGAATATACTGGCAACGGAACGGCGCAAGGCCTGAATCCAGCAACATCACGAGTCACGTGACCCGTTTTTGCAGCTGTTTCGTACAGCACAACATGGAGAGAGAGGGGGAGAGGGCAAACCCCACTGAACTAGTTTCAATAAGCTTTGGATTGTATGTAAACTTCTCTTTTAAGGGCAAGGCATGGGAATGGCAGAGAGTAAAAAGCTGTACAGATCAGTGTGGAAAGGATCAGACCTGGATTCAAATACTATTCGAAATCTTTCACACTGAGCATTTGCTTTAGCCTGCCTGGAGTGCCAGATAGATGGGGTTTGCTGTTTTAGGACTATTATATTGGTTCCATCGTGCCAGACAAGCTCAATCAAGCACAACTTAATTATTTGAAATAATTTAAAATAGTATTTGATCACAGGCCTGTTCTACGCCATGTGAACAGGGAAGGGTCATAAACATTTCCACATACAATGAAAAGACTGGTACAGAGAATGATAACAAGAATGATAACAAGTGGGAGGAAATTGTGAAGTTAATGAGTGAACACACCGGTAGATCCACGAAAACAGAACAACATTCCTTCCTACCTAAACCCCATCCTGATTGCTGATATGTGTAGTCATAGAGCATGAGACGACTTGGTTAATTGCTCCTGTTCACTTGGTCATTTCATGTTTTTGTCCCTCAATTGATTCTCTGCAGGTTCACCTAGGCCCAGTGAGAGGATCTACGACTGGTTTGGAGTATAATCCTGCACCACGAGGAACCACAGCAGGACGGTTTCACTTAACATTTACACCATTCAAATGAGCCACAGCCTGCAATAATAAACAGATTCAGAGAAAACCTTAGATGTGGATGATGCTGTATTAACTAAGCCAGTAATAAGAGGTAGGTACTATACTGCATATCGTTACAGATACACAGCAAGTGCACCAGTGTTCAATTAACACTGAAAGTGTAGACCCGTATAGACACTGGCCGTGTCCGAATACCCATACGCACATACTCATTTCCGTGTTTGATCTTCACTAGTAGAATTCACTTGTCTTTTCTGACAACAGCTGATAATATGATACATTGACGTACTGTACCAAAATGAATAAATGGTGGGAGTCAACGCAATCGCGCATTAGATGACGCATTCTGAGTACTTTTTTTTGCATACTATTTAATACGCTAGTATGGGTAATCAGACACGGCTACTGAACAGTGTTAGAGTAACACACTCTTAGTGTATAAATCTTTATTTGCATATTTCCTAGAGTGCCTTTCAAATTAATTGTAGAGTTATGACCCATGACGGACTTTGTTAGTGACAGAGACATACTTGTTGCATTTATCCATTTTCAGATCTATGGACTAAGTGTATATGTTATCATTTAAAATGCACACAGTACCATACAGTATGTATTTCATAAAGCCACATTTTGAGAACTTACACAAAATATACTGTGTTGTTTAAATGACCAAACTGCTGTATTGAAGGTATTGGGCTGTTTTAAAAAAAAAGAGCAAGGTTGGTTTGTTGATGCTAGGTTTTTGAGATATGACCCAGTGGGAGGCTTGGCTTATTAGGGGCGTGTCTTTCTGGAAGTTAATTTAGTCCACCCTTGAGAGTAAATGTCACTCAATTTCATCTGTTCTGTTGAATTGTTATAGGCACACTGTTTCAAAGTAAATTGCTTAGCAATTGTGACGCATGCCTTGGCGCACCGGTATCAAACGTGCTTCACTAGTTAGAGGTAGTGAAAAGGAAACTAAGCTTCCTGAAGCATTGACGTTTTCCAGCAAATTGTGTCCAAAATAGGCTCATTACTCGAGGCTTTGATCAACACAGTGTACACTAGTGGCACCTGCTGGTCAAAATCATTTAGAGCAGACAAATTTCTATACAGTAGATGACGTCCCACACACCGTAGCACGTGTGCAGCGTAGCCTTTTTGTCTTCTACCAAACCAATACCAAACCAATCAGGTGATCACGTGCTTCTCATAAAGTGATACAGACATCGGCACACTGCTTCGAATTACACTGCTCAGCGAATTTAATGCATGCCTCGGAGCTCCGGTATCAAATGTAACATCACTAGCTATAGGTTCCCAGGGACTATGTTGAATCTGGAGACCATATTCTCCCTGCCTTGCAGTGAGGCTGTAAAAAGAGATGTGATGTGTACTCTTTGAAATATTCATTGAGTAGGCGTCAATGACAGCTTAATTTGAGACTCATATGTAAATATGTAATTATACATTCAAATAACGCAGATACTGCTTCTGTGCTTCTATTCTGATATCAATATTCCTATTATAGAATTGTTATCATTATCTCAATCAAATATACATAATTCAACATTTTGCATGCTGTTTTTACTTTAAGGTCAATGTGGTTATGGTTTTTGGGCGAGAGAGAGAGATAGAGAGACAAACTAGGGGTTGTTAGATCTACATCTACCAGTCACCAGTTTGAGCCACAGCAGACATCAGAGAACCCCAGTTCTCAGCCCACTTTAGGTATACATCATTGTGGATATATCAGCACTGTCACCCATTCTTATCTGAGAAACGCAGCCTGGAGCTGTAAATTACAGGACACTTATAGGCCTGGGGCTGTCTATGGAAATCAGTGAAAACCCAAAGTAGCCCACTCTTTCAAATCTCAAACAAAAAAATCAGTAATGGTACAATAAGTGGAAAGAATATCGAGACGATTGTGACAATGTGACATATGAGTTTCCTGTACAGTCAGAGTGTGCTTCCCAAATGGCACCCAATGCCCAATGGGCTCTGGTCAAAAGCAGTGCACTACAAGCTAAAAACAAATGGTTCTATAGAGTGCCAAATAAGGGTTCTTTAGTAACCATAGCAGAAGCCTTTTTTGTTGCTAATACTCCGAGTCGATCCTCATGTAATAATAAGGAATTCCCCTCGACTACACCCACAAATGAGGGAAAACAAACATTCTTTCCTTTTGACCTTCATTGTAAAAGAGGCAACTTCATCGGGCAATTTTTTTTACAGAGAAATAACAAAATATGCCTAAAAGCTGCTGTGCTATTCAATGTAAATGTAACCAGGTCAAAAGTCCCTACATACGGTTCGCAGTGCCCCACATAAGGAAATAAAGCCAGCAAGAAGAGCCCTGTGGCTTTAAAAATATATATATATACACATTTCACCTTTATTTAACCAGGAAGGCAAGTTGAGAACAAGTTCTCATTTACAACTGCGACCTGGCCAAGATAAAGCAAAGCAGTGCGACAAAAACAACAATACCGAGTTACACATGGGATAAACAAACCTACAGTCAATAACACAATAGAAATATCTGTATACAGTGTGCGCAAATGAAGTAAGGAGGTAAGGCAATAAATAGGCCATAGTGGCGAAGTAATTACAATTTAGAAATTAACAGTGGAGTGGTAGATGTGCAGATGAGGATGTGCAAGTAGAAATACTGGTGTGCAAAAGAGCAGAAAACAAAAACAAATATGGGGATGAGGTAGGTAGTTGGTTGGATGGGCAATTTAGAGATGGGCTGTGTACAGCTGCAGCGATCGGTAAGCTGCTCTGACAGCTGATGCTTAAAGTCAGTGAGGGAGATATAAGTCTCCAACTTCAGTGATTTTTGCAATTCGTTCCAGTCATTGGCAGCAGAGAACTGGAAGGAAATGCGGCCAAAGGAGGTGTTGGGTTTGAGCATGACCAGTGAAATATACCTGCTGGAGCACATGCTACGGGTGGGTGTTGCTATGGTGACCAGTCAGCTGAGCTAAGGCGGGGCTTTACCAAGCAAAAACTTATAGATGACCTGGAGCCAGTGGGTTTGGCAAAAAATATGTAGCGAGGACCAGCCAACGAGAGCATACAGTTCGCAGTGGTGGGTAATATATGGGGCTTTGGTGACAAATCGGATGGCACCATAAAAGAATGCATCCAATTTGCTGAGTAGAGTGTTGGAGGCTATTTTGTAAATGACATCGCCGAAGTCAAGGATCGGTAGGATAGTCAGTTTTGCGAGGGTATGTTTGGCAGGATGAGTGAAAGAGGCTTTGTTGCAAAATAGGAAGCTGATTCTAGATTTAATTTTGGATTGAAGATGCATAATATGATTCTGGAAAGAGAGTTCACAGTCTAGCCAGACACCTAGGTTTTTATAGTTGTCAGAACCGTCCAGAGTAGTGATGCTAGTCGGGCGAGAAGGTGCGGGCAGTGATCAGTTGAAGAGCATGCATTTTGTTTTACTAGCATTTAAGAGCAGTTAGGAAGAAGAGTTCTATGGCAATGAAGCTCATTTGGAGGTTTGTTAGCACAGTGTCCAAAGAAGGGCCAGATGTATACAGAATGATGTCGTCTGCGTAGAGGTGGATCAGAGAATCACCTGCAGCAAGAGCGACATCATTAATATATACATAGAAAAGAGTCAGTCTGAGAATTTAACCCTGTGGCACCCCCATAGAGACTGCCAGAGGTCCGGAAAACAGGCCCTCCGATTTGACACACTGAACTCTGTCTGAGAAGTAGTTGGTGAACCAGGTCGAGGAAGATGGCTGCACAGTACTGTCTTTTATCGATGGTGGTTATGATATCGTTTAGGACCTTGAGCGTGGCTGAGGTGCACCCATGACCAGCTCGGAAACCAGATTGCATACCGGAGAAGGTACGGTGGGATTCGAAATGGTAAGGGATCTGTTGGTTAACTTGGCTTTCGAAGACTTTAGAGAGGCAGGGCAGGATGGATATAGGTCTGTAACAGTTTGGGTCTAGAGTGTCTCCCCCTTTGAAGAGGGGGATGACCGCAGCCATTTTCTAATCTTTAGGAATCTCAGACGATGTGAGGTTGAACAGACTGGTAATAGGGGTTGCAACAATGGCAGCGGATCATTTTAGGACGAGAGGGTCCAGAATGTCTAGCCCAGTTGATTTGTAGGGATCCAGATTTTGCAGCTCTACCAGAACATCAGCTGGCTGGATTTGGGTGAAGGAGAAGCAGGGGGGGCTTGGGGTGTTGGCCGGGGTTGGGGTAGCCAGGTGGAATGCATGGCCAGCCGTAGAGAAATGCTTATTGAAATTCTCGATTATCGTAGATTTATCAGTGGTGACAGTGTTTCCTAGCCTCAGTGCAGTGGGCAGCCAGGAGGTGCTTTTATTCTCCATGGACTTTACAGTGTCCCAAAACGTTTTGAAATTAGTGCTGCAGGATGGACATTTCTGTTTGAAAAAGTTAGCCTTTGCTTTCCTAACTGACTGTGTATATTGGTTCCTGACTTCCCTGAAAAATTACATATTGCGGGGACTATTTGATGCTAATGCAGTACACCACAGGATGTTTTTGTGCTGTTCAAGGGCAGTCAGGTCTGGAGTGAACCAAGGGCTATATCTGTTCTTAGTTCTACATTTTTTGAAAGGGGCATGCTTCTTTAAGATGGCGAGGAAAGCACTTTTAAAGAACAACCAGGTATCCTCTACTGATGGGATCAATATCCTTCCAGGATACCCGGGCCAGGTCGATTAGAAAGGCCTGCTCGCTGAAGTGTTTTAGGGAGCATTTGACTGTGATAAGGGGTGGTCATTTGACCGCGGACCCATTACGGACGCAGGCAATGAGGCAGTGATTGCCGAGATCCTGATTGAAATTAGCAGAGGTGTATTTAGAGGGCAAGTTGGTCAGTATGATTTCTGTGAGGGTGCCCATGTTTACGGATTTGGGGTTGTACATGGTAGGTTCCTTGATCATTTGTGTGAGATTGAGAGCATCTAGCTTAGATTGTAGGACGGCCGGGGTGTTAAGCATATCCCGGCATATCCAGGTTTAGGTCACCTAAAAGTACAATATATGGGGGGGCAATCAAGTCACATATGGTGTCCAAGGCACAGCTGGGATCTGAGGGGGGTCTGTAACAAGCGTCCACAGTGAGGGACTTATTTCTGGAGAGATGGATTTTTAAAAGTAGAAGCTCTAACTGTTTGGGCACTGACCTGGATAATATGATCTCTGCAGGCTATCTCTACAGTAGATTGCAACTCCACCCCCTTTAGCAGTTCTATCTTGACAGAAAATGTTGTAATTGGGGATGGAAATTTCAGAATTTTTGGTGGCCTTCCTAAGCCATGATTCAGACACGGCTAGGACATCAGGGTTGATGGAGTGTGCTAAAGCAGTGAATAAAGCAAACTTAGGGAGGAGGGCTTCTGAAGTTAACATGCATGAACCCAAGGCTTTTACAGTTACAGAAGTCAACAAATGAGATCGCCTGTGGACACACAGGGCCTGTGTTAACCTTTAGATCACCAGAGGAACAGAGGAGGAGTATGAGGATGAGGGTATGGCTAAAGGCTATAAGAACTGGTCATCTAGTGCGTTGGGAACAGAGAATTAAAGGAGCAGATTTCTGGGCGTGGTAGGATAGATTCAGGGCATAATGTACAGACAAGGATATGGTTGGTTGCGAGTACAGTGGAGGTAAACCTAGGCATTGAGTGACGATGAGAGAGGTTGCATCTCTGTAGGTGCCAGTTAAGCTAGGTGCGGTCTCCGCATGTGTGGGAATGAGACAGAGGAGCTATCTGAGGTATATATGTTGAGCGTGATTAGAGGCCCCGAAGTAAAATAATACAATGAGAGCTACCCTAAACAACAGTACACAAGGCATACTGGCATTAGAGAGAGGCATAAAGCAGTCATATGTGTTGATTGGGAGAGCTAAAACAGCAATGGGTAAAGACAACAACAGGTAAACAGCTAAGACAACAACAACGGGTACATGGTGATGAATGGGCAGAGAGGGTCAGGTCAGCTACACACAGGGCCTGCGTTCGAGGCTCGGGCCGACATATAAACAAAATTAAGTACCGTGTTAATGAACAGTCCAGCAGGCATCAGTTGTGAAGCTTAGTGATCATAGGGCGTCAGGCCATTAAGTGTGGGAGAGTGACAAATATGGGGACCCGGTGTCCAAGTAGGCTACACGTAGCTATATGTGTGAAAAACATTTCATCACGGGTAAGACATTTTACTTGTTTAGTATAGTCCGTTTGTAACTCCACTCACTACTTCTCGCTGTATAGTATGTTTGTTTTGTAGCTTGGCTAGCTTGATATTCCAATTGTTAGATAACTCATGTGACTGCTAGCACTATCATGAAAAGGGCATGAAGGAAGCCCCACAATATTACGTTTTTTTCTAAGTAGTGAGAATGCTCGAGAGCATGCAAGGTTGAAAACAAATCTTTAGATATGATGTGCTTTTCTTAAATGTAGTTTTGTAATTGACTAAAACAAGCAGATAACAAGAACATTGCATTTGAAAAAGGTCAAGTATTTGCTGTGAGCCAATGGGGTGACCTAGGTAACCACAGGTTGTTTTCCCCACACAAGGGTGGGTCCGTAACATTCTATCTAATACCAACTGGGACTACGTTTAAAAAAAGGTTTTTAATGTTCTTTATTTTAAGGTTCTATTAAGAACCATGCTCATAAGGTTCTAAATGGAACCTGTATGGTGCTATAAAGAACCCTTTCCTAAGGCTCTATTAAAAAAGGTTATATATAGCACCAAGAAAGGGTTCTGCTATGGTTAAAACTAGTGATGGGGAAACTAAGCTTCCTAAAGAATTGAAGCTTTCCAACCAATTTGATCAACACAGTGTACACTAGTGGCACCTGCTGGTCAAAATAATTTAAAGAAGCCAAATTATTATAGATGACGTCCCACACACTGGAGAGCATGCACATTTGAGCCTTTTTGTCTTCTACGAAAACCAATACCAAACCAATCAGGTGGTTGTTCGACAAAACAAAGCTTTGGACATAATTGATCATGTGCTTCTGATAAAGTGATACACGCATCGGCACTCTGTTTCGAAGCCAACTGCTTAGCAATTTCGAAGCATGCCTCGGAGCTCTGGTATCATACGTAGCATCTCTATGCCTCGGAGCTCCAGTATCAAACGTAACATCACTACTTAAACTCTTTTTGGGGCTATGTAGAACCCTTTTTTTATAGAACCTTGAAGAATGGTTATATAATGGAGCTTTCTCAAATTCAAAGGTTCTTCGTAGACCAATACTCTTTTTTAAATTCTGGTTTAATAGCCACGTTTCATTATTGTGTTTATTAACAAATGTAATCAGGTGTGCTAGCTCTGAGGAAGGAATTGAGAGCTACTGACTTAAACAACAGTCCTCAATTGGCCATGTGTGATTCTTTGGTTTGTGCACACCTCTTTTTCTGCAAACGGTAAGCGAGACTGCCATTCCAGTTTTTCTAATGTGTTGTCTTATGCTATTACATGTTACATTTCACTATGGCCAGTGTTCCATGTCTTGTGAAAGAATCACACATGGCCAATATTAAAATTTTCACTAGAAGAGGAAATAACCTTTTTTCTGAACTGCAAAGAACCATTGAAGGGTTTAACGGGAGCTTTAATGGTATGGACAGTATGGTTCCACATAGAACCATTACCTTTCCCAAAGAACCCTTAAGGATACAAAAATGTTTCTGTGTATTTTTTAAACCTTTATTTAACTAGGCAAGTCAGTTACGAACAAATTCTTATTTACAATGATGGCCTACCCCGGCCAAACCCTAAGCCGGATGACGCTGGGCCAATTGAGCTTCGCCCTATGGGACTCCCAATCACGGACGGTTGTGATACAGCCTGGAATTGAACCATGTATCACATCTCAGATGCCTCTAGCACTGAGATGCAGTGCCTAAGACCGCTTTGCCTCTCGGGAGCCCTATATAGGTATGTATAGGGCAACATTTGGGGATGTCGCCCTAAGGGCATTTATGTCATCGCTTTTAAAAGGAAGGAACCTTTATTTCGGCTCACTGCCCCTTGACTTCCTGTTACATTCCTACATCACCACCCAGCAAGATAAACTTTCTCATTGGCTCCCAGACCTGGGTTCAAATATTATTAGAAAATGTTTCAAAGGGAGAATCTCATTAATAAACTCCTTGCATCCTCACTCCTCGCCTTCTTCTCAAAACCCATTGGATGAGAAGCCAGAGGTCCCGCCCCTCTGACCTTCTCCTCCAATGGATTTTAAGAAGGAGGCACAGCAAGAGTAGAGAGGACGCGAGGAGTATGCAATTGAGATTCTCTCAAATACTTGATTTGTGCTTGATTGAGATTGCCTGGCTTAATGGACCAATAGAATAGTTCCAAAACTGAAAACTCTGCTGATTTGTCACTGAAGGCAGGCTTTAGCAAACAGTCAAAATATTTGAACAATTTGAAATAGTATTTGAAACCAGGTCTGTTGGCTCCCACAACCAGCACTCAGCTGCTGCCAGATCAAACCCCATTTTCACAAGGGGACCTCTGAACACTTAATTCAATCAAAAGGTTAACAGCTTAACTCAATCACCTAGGCCGTAGGGTATAGTGAACGCATATGGGTTAGCAAACAATGATATGCAAGAGTTATTCTGGACAATCTGTCCATTGAAACCATTGAAACACAAGGGCCTCCTCCCATGTTTCATTTATGTTTATTTTTCTGTGAGTGAGAATGAATGCTCATTGAATTCTGCTATTTGCTCTTGTGGTTCTTGTGTTTAAGTCACACTAAATACCAAAGAACACATGTCCTCCATTACCAGCGAGATGTCTCCTCCAGTCTGCTAACATGTGACCTGGGAACCCCTCTTAGCCCATATTAGCTGCTTCACCCCTCTGGTACCCCATGTATAGAAGTGGAACCAAAACCTGTGGAACCAAAGTGTTTGGGGAAGTTATTTATGGTTGTACTAAAACATTAAATCATCCAATAACTCAGAGGCACTGCTGGAACTCTGATGTCTTTACAACCAAGGAAATAACTTAAAACACATCATATTAATGGAATGTGAAATCAGTAAAGGTGTTCTTCACCTTGCTCCGGTCAAAGTCAGTGTGTGTGATAAGAACTTCTTGACCCTTGGCTGCAGTTGAGAATGATAATCAAGTAAGTATGCTGGTACCTACACAAGTGATTGTGCCAGACGCCCAAGAGGCATGCTGAACTGTACTATTTTCATGATTTACATGAAAATAGCAATTTACAGTTTTGATGTTCTTGTAAAAATGCTGCGTTTGCAGAGATTTTGCTTGCGTGTCACCCAGAACCACATGCTCCAAAACACAACCTGTAATATCTGGAAACGAACCACATTGATTTAAGGATGATTTACAGAGCAGAAATTGAACCAACATTTCCCTGTTAATTAACAACTGCGTCAACTGAGCTTCCCTGAAACTTCAGTACTGTTTAACAGTGAATGTAAATAGCTGTGAGACTTGACTAGTTGGCCTTTAGACTGTGTAAAGTTTGGCTCGAGCATCAGCTCTGTTCAGTATTATTACACTGTGTGGATCCCAAATGGCACCCTATTCCCTATGTGGTGCACTACCTTTGACCAGGGCCCTTAGGGCTCTGGTCCAAAGTAGTCAACCATGTTGAGAATATAGGGGTATCATTTGAGACGCACACAATAATACACTGTGTCTTATCGACTGAGGAGGTAAAGGGAAGCATACTGCACACTGTAATTTCGACAGTAAAACACTGTAGAATTCACAGTAAAATACCGTAAATGTGTTTTACACCACACTGTAAGATGTTCTGTAATTTGAACAGTAAAATGATCCATTGTTAACCCATTCAGTCCTGAGACCTCAACAAAAATGTGCTTTTCTTTTATCTGACTTTCATTGATCTGCATGTCCAGGCCTTATATTTAGCCTCACAATGAAGTGTTTTGCCATTTCATTTTCAGGACAACCAGGGCTAGAAGGAAAACACAACAATTGGACATAAACAGTTGCATTCACGAGTCTTATTGACAAATGTCAATAAAAAATCAATTGTCCGCCAAAGCAAAAACCGGATCAAAAATGTATTTATATTAATGCTGTAAGTATAGAGATTGTTTACGCAGTGGGAAAAGCGAGTACCCAGCTAGTCAGTGACAACTGTGTGGAGTTGAGTTTGTGACAGCAACAGTATTATGGACACTATGTAGAAGAACCCCTTACCTTCGAATGACTCTTGTGTAGCTTGTGAGTGTCACAGAGCAAAACATATATGTATTTTCATAGATAGCTCTTATTAGTTTGTAGCTCAAACCATTCGGACACAACAGACGTTTTTGTAAAAAGACCCGGCCCGGGCCTCTTTGGGATATGCCCTTGTCTCACAAACTATTGTGGGACAATTGTCGTTTCTGACTAATTAATATATTTGGAGGTGTGTCTAGTAAGATAATATTTGTTGGACCCGTTAGTAAGAATGCTGTATGAATTTAACTAGTACCAATGGTTGTATGGTCAATAATGGACTTTTGATCTGTTTTTCCCTGTAGTAACTGTCAGCTCAGAAGACTTTGAAGTACTCAAGTACAAGTGATAAAAAGCACTAAATATAATTTGGTTTGCTGTTTAGAATTATAGAATTATAATATAATGTTATTATGGTTCATTGTGGAAAACAGATTGTGGGAGGGGAAAGAATTGCTGTCTCATTACCATATTTTAAGGAGTGCCTTCTACATGGCTATGTTTGTAGCATCCGTTAGTATCAACGCTGTACCAATTGAACAGATATGACGTAGTAGTGACATGGCAATTTGTTGTGTATAGGGTACAGATGTTTTCTAAACCTTTAAAGGAAGACTTGAAAAAAAATATTTTGTCTCAACACCCCTATGTCAAATGATGACTAAATGCTGAAGACCAAACAAACAAAATACCAGCCCCTAAGACCACCTGAGAACCAAAACACGGACGGCAGCAAACACAACCCGCAAAACCCCTTATCCCCTCTGCGAAACAGTCTCCTCCTTCAAGAACCCTCACCATACCACCCCCTTCCCCCACAGTCCATTACTTCCTCTGATTGCCCCATCCGGTCCCTGATCCCCCCTCCCACCACCAACTGCCCTTGACCCCCTACTGCTCCTGGCTCTTCTCCCCTGCTCCTTACTGACCCAGATCCACCTGCATGAGCCCTTCCTGCCCCTGATCCCGCACAGCAGCAAGCCAGCCAGCCTCAGTTCAGACCCCCTGGACCCTTCAAACCGTCTTCACCCCTCCCAGCACCCCCCATTCTATCATCAAATCAGTAAAGGGGAGGCACGCCAAGGCACGCCAAGACCTATGAGGGGAGGCACGCCAAGACCTGTGAACAGCCAAGAATCACCCAACAACACAAATGACACACTAGAGGCCCTCATCCACCTCTTCAATAAAATTATAAAACCCAGACCCCCGCAATAACCCATCACCATGACCTTGGCAATACACTCAGAACAGAAAGACACACTCCAGATGGCTGTTCATGGTTACCTTCACCCTAAGGAATCCATCCATAGACAGAACAAGGTAGGTACAGAGAACTGCCCCCACGGATGCACTCACAAACTGAACACAACTGACCAACTGTTTGTGAGTGCTCCATTGGCCTGGGCCTGATTTGTTCCCTCTGTCCTCCAGTATCCAGCTTTGCTGCCACATTGCTCCTCCTCCAGCACTAGCCCAGGCCAATGGACATACCCTCCACCACCCCATTCTCCCTCTCCATCTCTCTCCCCCTCCCTCTTTCTACATTTATCAATCTCACAGAATCCGAACCAGGCCAGAACCAGGAACCATTCATCACCACACCAGAAGAGACGTGGAGGAAGGACCAATGATCTAGACCTATGTCCGAAACGAGCAGGCCACATGGTATACCATCACCGACCTCCGGGTCCTGGGCTCCCATGTGTGTCTGCTTGCTCCTCAGCTTGTCCTTCCTTCCCTCTGCAGTTCTAGCACCAGACCCAGCACCAATCACAATACCAGAACACCGAAAGAGGCGCATAGGACGGACCAAAGCGCTAACCTTCAATCGGGGCGAGCAGACCACAGGGGAGTGCCACCATATTGATCTCCGGGCTGAGATTTGTGTTGTCATTTATGATCACAAGTTCCGGACTTGTTTCCATGCTGCTGTGAGGTTTGTTGCTACTTTGTTGCTACTTGCTACCTGCCAACTTTACAGTTTTTACTTTTTAATAACCATATTATATTTACATTTCTCCCTCGCTCAACTTTTTTCATTCAACTTTTTCACCCCGGACACTTTATCTGGACATGGTTACAGGACCTCCACCAGCCGAAGCTAAGTAGTAACATTAACATTATGCCATCTAATTGCATTCGCTGTACTCATAATATACAGAAGAACTATCGCCTTACGGTGAGGATAGCCATGTTGCAAGCCCAGCTTCAGACGCAATCATTAGGCAAGGGTAATTTAAGTGTAGGAAAGGATGAAACAGCATCTGTACCACCAATAAGTAAAGATAGTAGTATAAATCCCCTCATCCAGTCCCCGCAGCTGGACCATTTTTGGGTTGGCTTCTGGAAGGAAATTCTGTCGGAATGGTCAATCGGTGTCGCTCATTCAGCCGGCAGAAACTTTCAACCGGTTCTCCAGGCTGAGCATTCTCCTGTCTCTCCTCCACCCGTTACAGGGTCTGAGACGCCGAAGCCTCCCACCATTTGCTCTGACAAATTGAAAACCCTAGTCATTGGCAAATCCATTACCTGCAGTATTAGACTTAAAAATAATGATCCAGCGATCATACACTGTTTACCAGGGGGCAGGACTATCGACGAAAAGGCTAATCTGAAGATGGTGCTGGCTAAGGCTAAAACTGGCAAGAGTAGAGCGTATAGGGATATTGTTATCCACGTCGGCACCAATGATGATAGTCGGGTTTTAGACCCCATGATAGCACTGGGACTGTCCTCGTGAACGTGGTAAATTACCTTTTAATGGCGTCAGACCAAGGCTCTGCATCTGTCCTCATGCTCCTAGACCTTAGTGCTGCTTTTGACACCATCAACCACCACGTGTAACAGACATAAGGAAGTGGATGGCGGTGAGAGATTTGGTTTCTGAGCTTTATATATTATTAATCATTAGGAAAAGTAGAGACATGAGGTGCCATATGTAAGCTTGGGAGGGGCTGAGTCCAGGGGAAACGATCACATGTAGCAGTACTGATAAGGGGAGGAACTATTTAAGGCCCATATCACTCAGCTCCCTGCCTCGCAATAATGATGCAATGTTTTGTAATAAGGAGGAGACTCCACCCAAAGTGGGGTATGTATACTACCACAGGTGAAACCAAGTTTTTGTCTAATGCAGCTGTATTGACCCTCTGGGCAGAATAAACTTGGTTTAAAGCTTTCATAATGTCCGTTGAGCTAGAACCTAACAGAGGCACATTTTTTACTTTTAAACTTCTAGGTCCCAAGAAACAAAGGGATATTCTGTTGGATCTGACTAGTAATCTTGATGGTTGTACAGTCGTCTCAAATAAAACTGTGAAGGACCTCGGTGTTACTCTGGACCCTGATCTCTCTTTTGACGAACATTACAAGACTATTTCAAGGACAGCTTTTTTCCATCTACGTAGCATTGCAAAAATCAGAAACTTTCTGTCCAAAAATGATGCAGAAAAGTTAGACTAATGCAATGCTCTACTTTCCGGCATCCCGGATAAAGCACTAAATAAACTTCAGTTAGTGCTAAACATGGCTGCTAGACTCTTGACTGGAACCATGAAATTACTCCAGTGCTAGTCTCTATACACTGGCTTCCTGTTAAGGCTAGGGCTGATTTCAAGGTTTTACTGCTAACCTACAAAGCATTACATGGGCTTGCTCCTACCTATCCTTCTGATTTGGTCCTGCCGTACATACCTATACTGTATGTACGCTACGGTCACAAGACACAGGCCTCCTTATTGTCCCTAGAATTTCTAAGTAAACAGCTGGAGGCAGGGCTTTCTCCTATTGAGCTCCATTTTTATGAAATAGTCTGCCTATCCATGTGAGAGATGCAGACTCAGTCTCAACCTTTAAGTCTTTATTGAAGACTAATCTCTTCCGTCGGTCCTATGATTGAGTATAGTCTGGCCCAGGGGTGTGAAGGTGAATGAAGCAACGAACCACCCTTGCTGTCTCTGCCGGGCCGGTTCCCCTCTCTCCACTGGGTTTCTCAGCCTCTGATCCTATTACAGGAGCTGAGTCACTAGCTTACTGGTGGATTGAGTCGCTGACTTGATCTTCCTCTTCGGGTTGGCGCCCCCCTCGGGTTCATGCCGTGGGGGAGACCTTTGTGGGCTATACTCAGGTTTGAAGATAACCCTCTAGTGGTGTGGGGGCTGTGCTTTGGCAAAATGGGTGGGGTTATATCCTGCCTAGTTGGCCCTGTCCGGGGGTATCGTTGGACCGGGCCACAGTGTCTCCTGACCCCTCCTGTCTCAGCCTCCAGTATTTATGCTGCAATAGTTTATGTGTCAGGGGGCTAGGGTCAGTCTGTTATATCTGGAGTACTTATCCTGTCTTAACCGGTGTCCTGTGTGAATTTAAGTATGCTCCCTCTAATTCTCTCTTCCTCCCCTCCAGGAGGACTTGAGCCCTAGGACCGTGGCTCAGGATCAAATCAAAATCAAATCAAATTTTTATTTGTCACATACACATGGTTAGCAGATGTTAATGCGAGTGTAGCGAAATGCTTGTGCTTCTAGTTCAGACAATTCAGTAATAACGAACAAGTAATCTAACTAACAATTCCAAAAAACTACTGTCTTATACACAGTGTAAGGGGATAAAGAATATGTACATAAGGATATATGAATGAGTGATGGTACAGAGCAGCATAGGCAAGATACAGTAGATGATATCGAGTACAGTATAACATATGAGATGAGTATGTAAACAAAGTGGCATAGTTAAAGTGGCTAGTGATACATGTATTACATAAGGATGCAGTCGATGATATAGAGTACAGTATATACGTATGCATATGAGATGAATAATGTAGGGTAAGTAACATTATATAAGGTAGCATTGTTTAAAGTGGCTAGTGATATATTTACATCATTTCCCATCAATTCCCATTATTAAAGTGTCTGGAGTTGAGTCAGTGTCATTGACAGTGTGTTGGCAGCAGCCACTCAATGTTAGTGGTGGCTGTTTAACAGTCTGATGGCCTTGAGATAGAAGCTGTTTTTCAGTCTCTCGGTCCCAGCTTTGATGCACCTGTACTGACCTCGCCTTCTGGATGATAGCGGGGTGAACAGGCAGTGGCTCGGGTGGTTGATGTCCTTGATGATCTTTATGGCCTTCCTGTAGCATCGGGTGGTGTAGGTGTCCTGGAGGGCAGGTAGTTTGCCCCCGGTGATGCGTTGTGCAGACCTCACTACCCTCTGGAGAGCCTTACGGTTGAGGGCGGTGCAGTTGCCATACCAGGCGGTGATACAGCCCGCCAGGTTGCTCTCGATTGTGCATCTGTAGAAGTTTGTGAGTGCTTTTGGTGACAAGCTGAATTTCTTCAGCCTCCTGAGGTTGAAGAGGCGCTGCTGCGCCTTCTTCACGATGCTGTCTGTGTGAGTGGACCAATTCAGTTTGTCTGTGATGTGTATGCCGAGGAACTTAAAACTTGCTACCCTCTCCACTACTGTTCCATCGATGTGGATAGGGGGGTGTTCCCTCTGCTGTTTCCTGAAGTCCACAATCATCTCCTTAGTTTTGTTGACGTTGAGTGTGAGGTTATTTTCCTGACACCACACTCCGAGGGCCCTCACCTCCTCCCTGTAGGCCGTCTCGTCGTTGTTGGTAATCAAGCCTACCACTGTTGTGTCGTCTGCAAACTTGATGATTGAGTTGGAGGCGTGCGTGGCCACGCAGTCGTGGGTGAACAGGGAGTACAGGAGAGGGCTCAGAACGCACCCTTGTGGGGCCCCAGTGTTGAGGATCAGCGGGGAGGAGATGTTGCTTGCCTACCCTCACCACCTGGGGGCGGCCCGTCAGGAAGTCCAGTACCCAGTTGCACAGGGCGGGGTCGAGACCCAGGGTCTCGAGCTTGATGACGAGCTTGGAGGGTACTATGGTGTTGAATGCCGAGCTGTAGTTGATGAACAGCATTCTCACATAGGTATTCCTCTTGTCCAGATGGGTTAGGGCAGTGTGCAGTATGGTTGAGATTGCATCGTCTGTGGACCTATTTGGGCGGTAAGCAAATTGGAGTGGGTCTAGGGTGTCAGGTAGGGTGGAGGTGATATGGTCCTTGACTAGTCTCTCAAAGCACTTCATGATGACGGATGTGAGTGCTACGGGGCGGTAGTCGTTTAGCTCAGTTACCTTAGCTTTCTTGGGAACAGGAACAATGGTGGCCCTCTTGAAGCATGTGGGAACAGCAGACTGGTATAGGGATTGATTGAATATGTCCGTAAACACACCGGCCAGCTGGTCTGCGCATGCTCTGAGTGCGCGGCTGGGGATCCCGTCTGGGCCTGCAGCCTTGCGAGGGTTAACACGTTTAAATGTCTTACTCACCTCGGCTGCAGTGAAGGAGAGACCGCATGTTTTCATTGCAGGCCGTGTCAGTGGCACTGTATTGTCCTCAAAGCGGGCAAAAAAGTTATTTAGTCTGCCTGGGAGCAAGACATCCTGGTCCGTGACTGGGCTGGATTTCTTCCTGTAGTCCGTGATTGACTGTAGACCCTGCCACATACCTCTTGTGTCTGAGCCGTTGAATTGAGATTCTACTTTGTCTCTGTACTGGCGCTTAGCTTGTTTGATAGCCTTGCGGAGGGAATAGCTGCACTGTTTGTATTCGGTCATGTTACCAGACACCTTGCCCTGATTAAAAGCAGTGGTTCGCTCTTTCAGTTTCACACGAATGCTGCCATCAATCCACGGTTTCTGGTTAGGGAATGTTTTAATCGTTGCTATGGGAACGACATCTTCAACGCACGTTCTAATGAACTCGCACACCGAATCAGCGTATTCGTCAATGTTGTTATCTGACGCAATACGAAACATCTCCCAGTCCACGTGATGGAAGCAGTCTTGGAGTGTGGAGTCAGCTTGGACGGACCAGCGTTGGACAGACCTCAGCGTGGGAGCCTCTTGTTTTAGTTTCTGTCTGTAGGCAGGGATCAACAAAATGGAGTCGTGGTCAGCTTTTCCGAAAGGGGGGCGGGGCAGGGCCTTATATGCGTCGCGGAAGTTAGAGTAACAATGATCCAAGGTCTTTCCACCCCTGGTTGCGCAATCGATATGCTGATAAAATTTAGGGAGTCTTGTTTTCAGATTAGCCTTGTTAAAATCCCCAGCTACAATGAATGCAGCATCCGGATAAATCGTTTCCAGTTTGCAGAGAGTTAAATAAAGTTCGTTCAGAGCCATCGATGTGTCTGCTTGGGGGGGGATATATACGGCTGTGATTATAATCGAAGAGAATTCTCTTGGTAGATAATGCGGTCTACATTTGATTGTGAGGAATTCTAAATCAGGTGAACAGAAGGATTTGAGTTCCTGTATGTTTCTTTCATCACACCATGTCACGTTGGCCATAAGGCATACGCCCCCGCCCCTCTTCTTACCAGAAAGATGTTTGTTTCTGTTGGCGCGATGCGTGGAGAAACCCGTTGGCTGCACCGCTTCGGATAGCGTCTCTCCGGTTAGCCATGTTTCCGTGAAGAAAAGAACGTTACAGTCTCTGATGTCCCTCTGGAATGCTACCCTTGCTCGGATTTCATCAACCTTGTTGTCAAGAGACTGGACATTGGCAAGAAGAATGCTAGGGAGTGGTGCACGGTGTGCCTGTCTCCGGAGTCTGACCAGAAGACCGCCTCGTTTCCCTCTCTTTCGGAGTAGTTTTTTGGGTTCGCTGCATGGAATCCACTCCGTTGTCCTGTTTGTAAGGCAGAACACAGGATCCGCGTCGCGAAAAACATATTCTTGGTCGTACTGATGGTGAGTTGACGCTGATCTTATATTCAGTAGTTCTTCTCGACTGTATGTAATGAAACCTAAGATGACCTGGGGTACTAATGTAAGAAATAACACGTAAAAAAAAAAATGCATAGTTTCCTAGGAACGCGAAGCGAGGCGGCCATCTCTGTCGGCGCCGGAAGTTGTAAGACCTCAGGTGGGACAGGGCCTCACCTGACTACCTGACCTGATGACTGCTTGCTGTCCCCAGTCCACCGGGTCGTGCTGATGCTCCAGTTTCAACTGTTCTGCATATGGAACCCTGACCTGTTTACCGGACGTGGTACCTTGTCCCAGACCTGCTGTTTTCGACTCTCTCTCTTTACCTCACCTGCTGTCCCTTACTCTGAATGCTCGGCTATGAAAAGCAAACTGACATTTACTCCTGAGGTGCTGACTTGTTGCACCCTCTACAATCGCTGTGATTATTATTATTTAACCCTGCTGATCATCTATGAAGGTTTGAACATCTTGGCCATGCACTGTTATAATCTCCATCCGGCACAGCCACAAGAGGACTGGCCACCCCCCAGAGCCTAGTTCCTCTCTTGGTTTCTTCCTAAGTTCCTGCCTTTCTAGGAAGTTTTTTCATGCCACCATGCTTCTACATCTGCATTGCTTGCTGTTTGCTTGCTGTTTTTCCTCAGTCCCAGCACCAGAACCTGGTTTGCAGCCCTGGTCCCAGTACCAGCATGACTCCCGGTCTTAGGCACAACACCTGAAACAATCCTGGGCAGAGCACCAACCAGCCACAACTTCAACCTCAATACAACAATTGCCAGCCCAGACCCCACCCCTCCCCAAACATAAAGACACAGACACATTGTGTACTGACTGACTGACTGATGGACTGATTGTTTCTTTAATTGATTGCTTGTTTTTTGCTTTTGTTTGACGGGATTTGTATATCTATACAGTTGAAGTTGGAAATTTACATACACCTTAGCCAAATACATTTTATCTAAGTTTTTCACAATTCCTGACATTTAATCAGAGTAAAAATTCCCAGTCTTAGATCAGTTAGGATCATCACTCCATTTTTAAAGAATGTGAAATGTCAGAATAATAGTTGAGATTATTTCTTTCATCACATTCCCGGTGGGTCAGAAGTTAACATACACTCAATTAGTATTTGGTAGCATTGCCTTTAAATTGTTTAACTTGGGTCAAACGTTTTGGGTAGCCTTCCACAAGCTTCCCACAATAATTTGGGTGAATATTGGCCCATTCCTCCTGACAGAGCTGAATCAGGTTTGTAGGCCTCCTTGATCGCAAACGCTTTTTCAGTTCTGCCCACACATTTTCTATAGGATTGAGGTCAGGGCTTTGTGGCCACTTCAATACCTTGCCTTTACCTTGCCTCTTAAGCCATTTTGCCACAACTTTGGAAGTATGCTTGGGATCATTGTCCATTTGGAAGACTCATTTGCGACCTAGCTTTTAACTTCCTGACTGATGTCTTGAGATGTTGCTTCAATATATCCACATAATTTTCCATCCTCATGATGCAATCTATTTTGTGAAGTGCACCAGTCCCTCCTGCAGCAAAGCACACCCACAACATGATGTTGCCACCCCCGTGCTTCATGGTTGTGATTGTGTTCTTCGGCTTGCAAGCCTCCCCCTTTTTCCTCCAAACATAACGATGGTCATTATGGCCAAACAGTTCTATTTTTGTTTCATCAGAGGACATTTCTCCAAAAGTACAAACTTTGTCCCCATGTGCAGTTGCAAACCGTAGTCTGGCTTTTTTATGGTGGTTTTGGAGCAGTGGCTTCTTCCTTGCTGAGCGGCCTTTCAGGTCATGTCAATGTAGGACTCGTTTTACTGTGGATATAGGTATTTTTGTACCTGTTTCCTCCAGCATCTTCACAGGGTCCTTTGCTGTTGTTCTGGGATTGATTTGCACGTTTCGCACCAAAGTACATTCATCTCTAGAAGACAGAACGTGTCTCCTTCCTGAGCGGTATGATGGCTGCATGGTCCCATGGTGTTTATACCTGCTTACTATTGTTTGTACAGATGAACGGATGAACCAGATTTGGATGAACCAGATTTGTGGAGGTCTACAAAGGTCTTGACTGATTTCTTTTGATTTTCCCATGATGTCAAGCAAAGAGGCACCGAGATTGACGGTAGGCCTTGAAATACATCCACAGGTACACCTCCAATTGACTCAAATGATGTCAGTTAGCCTATCATAAGCTTCTAAAGCCATGACATAATTTTCTGGAATTTTCCAAGCTGTTTAAAGGCACAGTCAACTTAGTGTATGTAAACGTCTGACACACTGGAGTTTTGATACAGTGAATTATAAGTGAAATAATCTGTCTATTAACAATTACTTGGGTTATGCACAAAGTAGATATCCTAACCGACTTGCAAAACTATGGTTTGTAGACACGAAATTTGTAGAGTGGTTGAGAAACGAGTTAATGACTCCAGCCTAAGTGTATGTAAACTTCCGACTTCAACTGTATATATATATATATATATATATATATATATATATATATATATATATATATTACATTTATTTAGTTAACTAGGCAAGTCAGTTAAAAACTAATTCTTACTTACAATGATGGCCTACCAAAAGGCAAAGGCCACCTGCGGGGACTGGGCTCTGAGATAAAAAAATAAAATGTTTAATGCAATATAAATATAGGACAAAACACACGTCACGACAAGAGAGACAACACTACATAAAGAGAGACCATAGACAACAACATAGCAAGGCAGCAACACATGACAACACAGCATGGTAGCAACACAACATAGCAACAACATGGTAGCAACACAACATGGTAGCAGTACAAAACATGGTACAAACATTATTGGGCACAGACAACAGCACAAATTGCAAGAAGTTAGAGACAACAATACATCACACAAAGCAGCCACAACTGTCTGTAAGTGTTGTCGTGTCTTTGGCTATGCCGGATTAAGTGATATGACATGCTATTCTATAAATATGACATGCTATTCTATATTAATATTACCTGATTGAGCTAATCATGTAAATGTAATTAACTCGAGAGTCGGGCACCACAAAATAATATTTATAGAGCTGTTATCTTCCGAATAAACTCTTAAAGCCCTAGTAATATTTTACATCAATAGCAGTCAATATCAATCATCACCTTAATTCAGTCTCATCTGAAAGTTGTAAATTCTTTTATCTGCACGAACCCTGGCTAACAAGTTGAATTAGCAATACAAAATTGGGTTTAATTATTTATTTATTTACTAAATACTTAACTAATCACACAGAATTACACATACACACAATTAATCATAACTTGATTACAAATTACGTCATAAAGGGAAACGTCCCTAGCGGGTGGAACAGATATGACAGCTTGTTACACAAAAGAAAAGGGGCTGGGTTTAGTGAAGGAGCGGGAAGACTGAGGAACAAAGGGAAGAAGCTGGGCTATCGTAAATACAGTATCTTATGCATTCTAAATTACCGCCCATTTGGAAAAGGAAAATGCAATAAATATTTACTCTGAGCTGCGCTTCAGTAGGTTGGTGGTGGATGGAAGGCCATGTTGCCAAACTGAGTCCTTTGTCCTTTGAAGAATGTCTCTGGGGGTCAATTGGATACGTTGTAGTAATGTCATTGTGTGGTAGACGAGATACTCTGTCTGTTCCTTCCTAACCAGCTTTTGCAGCTGCGGTTGCTAACTCAATGGCTAGGAGGTTTCACTTCTGTAGTGAATTAGAGTTTAAAGTTCATACCATTCGCACACTGATGTTGGCTTCGTTCTGTAGTTATTATCTGAACCATTCTGACATAGGACCGTCGTCCTACATCCCCGGAACAGGAAGTTTTGTCGTCAAGGCTTTATATAGGAAGGGAGAAAAGGGGTGTGTTTCATAGTTTACAACCTCTGTCTTTTCACGTGGGCGGGCCACTGAGTGAGCAGCCCTATCTTATTATGAAAACCGACATCTCACATTTTAGAAGCTAAAATCACATTTCATCGCATCACAAATAATTTCATATTCAAATATTTAAATTGAACAATAATTCCATGTGAATCCGATAACTCTGATGTGTAGACTTTCCACTGTAGAGTTTATGTCATCTTATCATTGATGAGAATGTCTCAGATGACAACCAAACTGACATCATATTCATTAAGTACCACCGCATATGTTCAATTGGTCGGATTACCAGAATATAGTTCATTTCCCCCCACCTACTGATGTTCCCAGAATCTCTATTTTAACCAAGGGTTTTCAAATGTAACCTTAGGAGGGTAGAGAGAGGAAAAAGGGGGAAGAGGTATTTATGACTGTCATACACCTACCCCCCAGGCCAACGTCATGACAGTGTCCATGATTGAGTCTTTGAATGAAGAGATTGAGATAAAACTGTCCAGTTTGAGTGTTTGTTGCAGCTCGTTCCTGTTCCTAGCTGCAGTGAACGGAAAAGAGGAGCGACCCAGGGATGTGTGTGATTTGGGGACCTTTAACAGAATGTGACTAGCGGAACGGGTGTTGTATGTGGAGGATGAGGGCTGCAGTAGATATCTTAGATAGGGTAGGAGTGACGCCAAAGAAGGTTTTCTAAATAAGCATCAACCAGTGGGTTTTGCGATGGGTATACAGAGATGACCAGTTTACAGAGGAGTATAGAGTTCAGTGATGTGTCCTATAAGGAGCATTAGTGGCAGATCTCGATATCTATTTGGTTAGCCTATTTTGATTTGTTTGCAATTGTTTGTATTTTAACACATTGAACATTTTACCTGTAAGAATTGAGAAAATTCGAATAAAAGTACCTATAATGGTTAAAAATTAAGCCATGTCCTTTGGATCTCTTTTGCCCTGTAATCACAGCCAGTTTGTCTAGGCCTCTAGAATTGCAAGTGACATTAAACACCTTGTTTTAATTGATATGTTTTAATATACAAATGCCTAGCAGCCAAACTGCTTGCTCCAATCCTATCAAATTACAGTAAAATACTGTAAATAATTGTGTTAGTTTATTACTCACTTTTACAGTAATGTACAGACAGCTGGCATCAAGTTACCATTAATATCTCAGCACTATCTAGAGATTGTCAGTGATATCATAAGAAATCTTGTTGTAACAATTATTTGAAGGCCCCTATTGGTATAATAGCCCTATTCATCATACCTTTTTTTAACTAGGCAAGTCAGTTAAGAACAAGTTCTTATTTTCAATGACAGCCTAGGAACAGTGGGTTAATTGCCTTATTCAAGGGCAGACCTATAGAGTTTTACCTTGACAGCTTGGGGATTTGATCTTGCAACCTTTTGGTTACTAGTCCAACACTCTAACCACTAGGCTACCTGCTGCCCCTTTTGTGTGGCAAGCTCAGGCTATTTAATGCCTCTGGCCCCAAAGTGTATTTGGTATTGATGCTTGGTGTGGGGAGGCTGGGGCTAGTTGATACCATGTGTTCCTGAGGGTTGTGCAGGAGGGGGTTGAAACTCCCTGGAGGGGGTTTGGGGACGTGGGATGCGGACCGATGGACACTGTGGGATACCATACATGAACTTTGACTTCTACTGCTTCCTGTTTGGCCCAGGCCCAGCACTGAAGAATGTGGGAGATAAAAAGTCAGGGCTGGGAGAGGGTTGGGAGAGACAGGGTCCTTCTGTACACAGTCCCAGGAAGTGCTGAAAAATGTGTGTGTGAGAGAAAAAGAGAGAGTTCTAAAATTTTAAAAGGTTATTGAAATGTATGGAAGTCTGCAGATCTCTTTCATAGCACACAGCAAACTACCCATTGTTAACTAGTTTAAACTGTTCAATATAATATTTATAGTGTTGATTCAAGAGGGAAATAACCAAAATAACCAAAACCACTCCCATCATTATCATATTTTCCAGCATGCTCTGTTGCAGGTAGATTTGTTGCATGTATAGTGAACATAATACATATTAACACAACATGTAAAGTCCCAAGTTTCATGAGCTGAAATAAAATATCCCAGAAATGTTCCATATGCACAAAAAGCTTATTTATCTAAAATGTTGTGCACAAATTTGTTTACATCCCTGTTAGTGAGCATTTCTCAGGTGTGGCACAACAAGGAACTGATTTCATAGGTGCACCTTGTGCTGGGGACAATAAAAGGCCACTGTAAAATGTGCAGTTTTGTCACAATGCCACAGATGTCCAAGTTTTGAGGGAGTGTGCAATTGTACTGCTGACTGCAGGAATGTCCAACACAACATTTTCAATTGACTGATTGTCCTATATGAATTGTAACTCAGTAAAATTATATTGCGTTTATATTTTTGTTCAGTTGATTAATTAATCATATGCTACTCAAATATAAATAACATACATTTTCTAAACTATTCCAATCTGTTACTTGGACTTATTGCACCCGCTTCTGAAATGGTTGTTCTAGCTGAGATGTTTAAGTTAATGTCATAGCATAGACTTCCCAACCCTGGCAGTCATTCTGAATGCAGGTTGCGGGTGAATAAAAATGCCAAATGTTTGATAGCTCCACTCTGGCTGGGTTCCAATCGGAATAACGCATCTTTTGAAAGCCAGCATAATGTGACTTGCAGGCCTGATTTGGCCTGTAAACTATGAGTTTCAGACCATCCTATTATGGAAAAACTAGGCCCTTTACAGAAGGCCTTAGGAAATAGGAAATATGTAGTCTTAAAGAATTACATTTTAAAGGTTGGAATTGAAGGAAACCAGATCAAAGTATGATGACCAAATTTTAAAAATGACAGTTGCTTCTACATTAATAAAGTAGCTCAATCCAAGATGGTGGTGCAGTAGGACGTGTGTATCTGTCTTTGTCTTATCCTGTGTCTTATCCCTTGTAAATAGCCAGTCTTTTTTCGCGTATATCTTAATCTCACTTCTATCTACGAACTAAATATTCTTTCCTGCAACCCGCCTCACCCAATGTGATATGGATCTGCTATTTTCTTTCCGTATAACTGGAACTTTCATCAGGAGCTAGCCAGCTAACTAGCTACTAGTCTTTTGTTAGCCATGGAAAGCGGTCCTCGCCTTTTTCCCCTGGATCAGCCAGCCTTAGCTCAGACAATCACCGCAAAATCAACCCAGAGCATATCGGACTGCTTCTCTCTACCATATCACCGGATTCCTGCCACTCTGGATCATTACACCAGATCATTACTCCTAGCTAGCTGCTAGCTATCTAGCTGCAAACGAGTGACTACTCTTAGCTAATGCCTCTGTCCTGATGCAAGCACCAGCTAGCCTTGAGCTAGCCTCAAGCTAGGCCCATATACCAACTAATTCTAGGGCTACAATACCTCCTTTGCCAATTGGCCTGGACCCTTCATTGTCGGCACGGAGCCCTGCCGATCCATCACGACTGGACTGCCAATGTGATCGCCCGATATGGTCTCATCAGGATATTCTGCTAGGAAATCACAGCAGAACCATCTACTAGCCCCGGCCCGTTAGCTTTTTCTGAATGCTGTGTCCCTTGCTCGCCCAGCGCAGTAGTGAATACCGGACAGCACCCTGACTCACCTATTGCTACTCTTTTTACCCTATGATCACTCGGCTACACAGAGGATGAACCTCTGGACTGTTTCAATAACACAGTACCTCATTTTGTTTACCTGTCGGCAACATTCTCAAACTCAGGTCCTGTATGTATCTAACTGACCTGCTCTGCCCTTTCATCGCCATTTACCCGTTGTTGTCTTAGCTCTCCTGATCAACATCTGTCTTATGTCAATATGCCTTGTCTACTGCTGTCTTGGCAAGTTTTAATTGCTTAATTTCACTGTAGAGCCCTCAGTCACGCTAAAAATGCCTTTGATAGCTCTTTCGTCCCACACCACACAAATGCGGAGACCTCACCTACATTAATTGATGCCTCCAGAGACGAAACCTCTCTCATCATCATGCAACGCATAGGTTTGCCTCCACTGTACTCACATCATACCAAACCGCTGTGTGTACATTATGCCTTGAATCTATTCTACCACTCCCAGAAATCTGCTCCTTTTATTCTCTGTCCCCAACGCGCTAGACGATCAGCTCTTATAGCCTTTAGCCGTACCCTAATCATACTCCTCCTTTGTTCCTCTGGTGATGTAGAGGTTAACCCAGGCCCTGTAGCCCCCAGTTCCACTCCTATTCCCCAGGCGCTATCATTGTTGACTTCTGTAACTGTAAAAGCCTTGGTTTCATGCATGTTAACATCAGAAGCCCTCCCCCCTAAGTTTTTTTTCTCCCCACTGCTTTAGCACACTCTGCCAACCCTGATGTCCTAGCCGTGTCTGAATCCTGTCTCAGGAAGGCCACCAAAAATTATGAAATTTCCATCCCCAACTATAACATTTTCTGCAGAGATAGAACTGCCAAAGGGGGTAGAGTTGCAATCTACTGCAGAGATAGCCTGTAGAGGTCTGGCATGCTATCCAGGTCTGTGCCCAAATAATTTGAGCTTCTACTTTTAAAAATCCACCTTTCCAGAAATAAGTCTCTCACTGTTGCAGCTCGTTACAGACCCCCCTCAGCCCCCAGTGCGTTACACACCATCTTAAATAAGCATGCCCCATTCAACAATTGTAAAACCAGGAACAGATGTAGCCCTTGGGTCACTCCAGACCTGACTGCACTTGACCAGCACAAAAACATCCTGTGGCGTACTGCATTAGCATCGAATAGCCCCCACGATATGAAACTGTTCAGGGAAGTTAGGAACCAATAAACACAGGCAGTTAGGAAAGCAAAGGCTAGCTTTTTCAAACAGAAATTTGCATCCTGTAGCACAAACTCCAAAAAGTTCTGGGACACTGTAAAGTCCACGGAGAATAAGAGCACCTCCTCCCAGTTGCGCACTGCACTGAGGCTAGGAAACACGTCACCACCAATAAGTCTGCGATAATCGAGAATAAGCATTTTTCTACGTCTGGCCACGCTTTTCACATGGCTACCCCTACCCCGGTCAACAGCTCTGCACCCCCTACAGCAACTCGACCAAGCCTGCCCATTTCTCCTTCACCCAAATCCAGATATATGATGTTCTGAAAGAGCTGCAAAATCTGGACCCCTACAAATCAGCTGGGCAAGACAATCTGGACCCTCTCCTCCTAAAATTATTCGTCGCAATTGTTGCAACCTCTATTACTAGCCTGTTCAACCTCTCTTTCGCATCGTCTGAGATCGTCTGAAAGTTACTGGTCGCCTTCCCCAACGTGACATCACCTTTAACTTTCATTTTAAAACACCAATGGTAACATGATATTCTCTTACCTAATTTAAATATGTACCGTTTAGTAAACATTTTCGGAGAAGGTGTGTTCACTGTTCGGTAGCGATGCAGGGGGGCGTGGTTTCTACAGCTAGATAGCTAATCTACTGGTGCCATATGACTGTAGGGTGACAGCAAATATAAAGTACCAGTCAAAAGTTTGGACACACTTACTCATTCAAGGGTTTTTCTTTTTTTTTTACTGTTTTTTACATTGTAGAATAATAGTAAAGATGCCAAAACTATGAAATAACACATTTGGAATCATGTAGTAAGCCAAAAAGTGTTAAACAAATCAAAATATATTTTGATTTTAGATTCTTCAAAGTAGCCATCCTTTGTCTTGATGACAGCTTTGCAACTCTTGGCATTCTCTCAACCAGCTACACCTGGAATGCTTTTTCAACAGCCTTGAAGGAGTTTCCACATATGCTGATCACTTGCTGGCTGCTTTTTCTTCACTTCACTTCGTCTCTGGAGGCATCAATTAATGTAGGTGAGGTCTCTGCATTTGTGTCCAACTCATCCCAAACCATCTTAATTGGGTTGAGGTTGGGTGATTGTGGAGGTCAGATCATCTGATGCATCACTCTCCTTCTTGTTTAAGTAGCTCTTACACAGCCTGGAGGTGTGTTGGGTCGAAGTCCCACTCAGCGCAAACCAGATGGGATGGCGTGGCGTACCGCTGCAGAATGCTGAGGTAGCCATATTGGTTAAGTGTGCAATGAATTCTAAATAAATCTATGACAGTGTCACCAGCAAAGCACCCCCACATCATCACACCTCCTCTTCAATGCGTCACGGTGGGAACCACACATGCAAAGATAATCCGTTCACCTACTCTGCGTCTCACAAAGACACTTTTTTGTAACACTTTTTTGGTTACTACATGATTCCATATGTGTTATTTCATAGTTTATGTCTTCACTATTATTCTACAATGTAGAAAATAGTACAAATAAAGAAAAACCCTTGAATGAGTAAGTGTGTCCAATCTTGGTACTGTAATTAAAAGTTTACCCTATTCATCTATGACAAAGATACTTATATATTTCCCCTTTCATCTTTGTCTGGTGCTAGCAAGTTACTCACCAACTAGTTCTTTGCATTCACAAGAGGCATGCCAAATGGGATAGAGATATATATATATATACACACACAGTTGACGTCTGACATTTACATACACTTTGGTGTATCATTTTTCAATCACTCCACTAATTTCTTGTTAACAAACTATAGTTTTGGCAAGTCGGTTAGGACATCTACTTTGTGCATGACAAGTAATTTTTACAACAATTGTTTACATACAGATTATTTCACTTATAATTCACTGTATCACAATTCCAGTAAGTCAGAAGTTTACATACACTAAGTTGAATGTGCCCTTAAACAGCTTGGAAAATTCCAGAAAATTATGTCATGGCTTTCGAAGCTTCTGATAGGCTAATTGACATCATTTGAGATAATTGGAGGTGTACCGGTGGATGTATTTCAAGGCCTACCTTCAAACTCAGTGCCTCATTGCTTGACATCATGGGAAAATCAAAATAAATCAGTCAAGACCTCAGAAAGAAAATTGTAGACCTCCACAAATCTGGTTCATCCTTGGGAGCAATTTCCAACTTTTTAAACCTTTTGTTTCACCTTTATTTAACCAGGTAGGCTAGTTGAGAAGACGTTCTCATTTACAACTGCGACCTGGCCAAGATAAAGTAAAGCAGCGCAACACATACAACAACAGAGTTATACATGGAATAAACAAACATACAGTCAATAATACAATAGGTAAAGTCTATATACAGTGTGTGCAAATGAGGTAGGATAAGGGAGGTAAGGCAATAAATAGGCAATGGTGGCGAAGTAATTACAATATAGCAATTAAACACTAGAATGGTAGATGTGCAGAAGATAAATGTGCAAGTAGAGATACTGGGGTGCAAAGGAATAAGATAAATAAATAAATACAGTATGGGGATGAGGTAGTTGGATGGGCTATTTACAGATGGGCTATGTACAGGTGCAGTGATCTGTGAGCTGTTCTGACAGTTGGTGCTTAAAGCTAGTGAGGGAGATATGAGTCTCCAGCTTCAGTGGTTTAATATGCATGTGGGTTTTCAGTACATAGTGGCTTTTGCTCCCTCTCCCACGCATGCCTTTAATCCACTCATCAAGCAATCCCGCAAACATACCCTAGGCCTAATACTACACACAACACATCCTCACATAACCCATTCTCCACTCTATCCTCCATAACACATCTCTATACATATGCCATGTTATTCAAGTCCCTTGAGAAGTTTCTACAAGAACACCTGTAAGATGCTGTACTGATCTTAAAATCAAGTACGTTCTCTATAACCTCTAAATTCTTACAGTCTTTCTGCTGTGATAGCCAATCAGATGATCACAGGAAGTGTGACCATACTGAGTGTTAATCTCCAGACCATTCCATAGGAATTAGGGAAAGTGTTTTTAATTTTCTTTCTGAATCATCTAAATGTCTGAGACAATGACAGATGACTGCAAACATGTCTACTGAAGGAAGGTGACAACTTTTACACATCCTGTCACCTCAATGGATTTTGTCACTTTCACAACAGACTCTGGTCTAATGATACTTACCTTTCTCAATATCATCACCTTCTCTTCACAGGAAGGTATCAGTGATTCCTGCTGATCACGCCAATGCTTTGACATAGTTTGACATCAGCTGTGGTTGTCATAAACTGTGTGTGCGGTGTGATAGCTGTGTGTGCAGTGAGATTACGGGGTGAAATCTAGTCAGAGGTGGTAATGAATGTACCAGTGAAGTTATTTATACTGTAATGTGCAGAGACGCTCTCATTCAGTCACTTACCACATTCGGAGACAGAGCCATCAGTAGCGCGCATGCACGAACGCACCCTCGAGCATACACGCACAAGCACACACACACATACACACGCACACAGCCTATACAGTAATTTACCACACTCTGAGGTAGAATCCTTCTGACACAGAGGAGAACAGCATGCAGCATGTCTCCATGAATGGATTCCTATGCCGGAGATTGTTAGTTTGTTAATTACAAAGGAATGAATGAAAAGTGAGGGAAGGTCTCTGATTATTGGACACTGCTTTCTCTAGCAACGTGGGGGGTTATACTTCAAGTTGAAGTCGGAAGTTTACATATACCTTAGACAAATATATTTACACTCAGTTTTTCACAGTTCCTGACATTAAATCCTAGTAAATATTCCCTGTTTTAGGTCAGTTGGGATCATAACTTTATTTTAAGAATGTGAAATGTCAGAATAATAGTAGAGAGAATGATTTATTTCAGCTTTTATTTCTTTCAACACATTCCCAGTGGGTCAGAAGTCTACAAACACTAAATTAGTATTTGGTAGCATTGCCTTAATTTTTTTTAAACTTGGGTCAAACATTTCAGGTAGCCTTCCACAAGCTTCCCACAATAAATTGGGTGAATTTTGTCCCATTCCACCTGACAGAGCTGGTGTAACTGAGTCAAGTTTGTAGGCCTCCTTGCTCGCACATACTTTTTCAGTTCTACCCACACATTTTCTATAGGATTGAGGTCAGAGCTTTGTGATGGCCACTCCAATACCTTGACTTTGTTGTCCTTAAGCCATTTTGCCACAACTTTGGAAGTATGCTTGGAGTCATTGTTCATTTGGAAGACCCATTTGCGACCAAGCTTTAACTTCCTGACTCATGTTTTCAGATGTTGCTTCAATATATCCACATAATTTTCCATCCTCATGAAGCCATCTATTTTGTGAAGTGCACCAGTCCCTCCTGTAGCAAAGCACCTCCACAACATGATGTTGCCACCCCGTGCTTCACGGTTGGGATGGTGTTCTTCGGCTTGCAAGCCTCCCCCTTTTCCCCCCAAACATAACGATGGTCGTTATGGCCAAACATTTCTATTTTTGTTTCATCAGACCAGAGGACATTTCTCCAAAATGTACGATCTTTGTCCCCATCTGCAGTGCAAACCGTAGTCTGTCTTCTTTATGGTGTTTTGGAGCAGTGACTTCTTCCTTGCTGAGCGGCCTTTCAGGTTATGTCGATATAGGATTCGTTTTACTGTGGATATAGATACTTTTGTACCTGTTTCCTCCAGCATCTTCACAGGGGCCTTTGCTGTTGTTCTGGGATTGATTTGCACTTTTCACACCAAAATACGCTCATCTATAGGAGACAAAACGCATCTCCTTCCTGAGCAGTATGACGGCTGCGTGGTCCCATGGTGTTTATACATGCGTACAGATGAACGTGGTACCTTCAGGCATTTGGAAAATGCTCCCAAGGATGAACCAGCCTTGTGGAGGTCTACAATTTTTTCTGAGGTCTTGGCTGATTTATTTTGATTTCCCCATGATGTCAAGCAAAGTGGCACTGAGTTTGAAGGTAGGCCTTGAAATACATCCACAGGTACACCTCCAATTGACTCAAATGATGTCAATTAGCCTATCAGAAGCTTCTAAAGCCATGACATCATTTTCTGGAATTTTCCAAGCTGTTTAAAAGCACAGTCAACTTAGTGTATGTAAACTTCTGACCCACTGGAATTGTGATACAGTGAATTATAAGTGAAATAATCTGTCTGTAAACAATTGTTGTAAAAATTACTTATGTTATGCACAAAGTAGATGTCCTAACCTACTTGCCAAAGCTGTAGTTTGTTAACAAGAAATTAGTGGAGTGATTGAAAAACGAGTTTTAATGACTCCAACCTAAGTGTATGTAAACTTCCGACTTCAACTATATATATATATATACACACAACTGTATCTGTCGTCCCTAACTACATACACATAAAAAATTACATATTTTCTGAAAGTGTAGTTTTCCCCTACCTGTTACGGCTTTCTAGTGGTGAAGGAGAGTCGGACCAAACTGCAGCGTGTCGATTGCGATCCATGTTTATTAAACAAACGTAAACACGACTAAACACGAACACTACAAAAACAATAAACGAAACGAAAACCGAAAACAGCCTATACTTGTGTCAACTAACATCAAACAAGGACATCAAGACACTCAGCACAAATAGGACAATCACCCACGACAAACTCAAAGAATATGGCTGCCTAAATATGGTTCCCAATCAGAGACAACGATAAACACCTGCCTCTAATTGAGAACCACTCCAGACAGCCATAGACCTTGCTAAATAACCCACTACGCTACAATCCTAATACTAACACCAAAACCCCAAGACAAAACACACCCTAATACAAAAACCCCATGCCACACCCTGGCCTGACCAAATACATAAAGATAAACACAAAATACTTTGACCAGGGCGTGACACTACCACTCAAACCACTCCCAGACTGTCCTAGCAACATTCATGTTTGAGAAATATTTTTTTGCTAAACAGCTATATTGCCCATTTGAATGGAAATCTATTACAGTAGGGTAGTTAATTGTTACCCCGAAATGATTTGATATTGATATAAAATGACTGCATTGGGCCTTTAATGTTATCCATTTGAAGAGAAAAAGTGGTACAAAAAATTATGGGAAAGGGGTTTCTCCCTTATCGTCTCTCTCTCCCCCTCTTTACATTTAAGTAATTTAGCAGAAGCTCTTATTCAGAGAATCTTACATGATCAATTAAGGTTAAGTTCCTTGCTCAAGGGCATAATGACAGATTTATCACCATCGACCTTTCGGTTACTGGCCCAATGATGTTAACTCCTAGTCTCTCTCGTTCTCTCTCATAACATCAGCTTCTGTTCTGTTGAATGTCTCTCTACTGACTGGCTATCAGACTTATCAGATGTTCCTGCCTGGTTTTATTTCAGGGGCAAATCTCCCTGTCACAGCGATTTACTGACGGAAGCAGCAGGTCCTGGCTCTCTACTCCTGTGTCTGTTTGTTTCCCTACCGGCCTGACCTTACAGAAGGAATTTCTGGAATTTGGGGGTGAGATTTAGAATGGACAGAGGCGAGGTCTTTTAAATGGCCAGAGGTATCTGGGAGTACCGGCTTACTTCACCTTAAAGATAGCACTGCTTGTTTAGTATAAATGTGGCATATAATCTAGATTTGATGAAAAGCAGATCAAAGCAGAGAACATTCTTTGTATGGTCCGAGAGAACTGGAATCTAACAAAATAATCTAACTCAAAGGTCACATGTTATCCACTCCACATCAACCTCAAGAGAGCTTTTTGTAAGTATGCAACAATCTAAGAACCATAAATACACCTACTATTTATGCCTGATTTCAATTTAAATTGACCGTGTTGAAATGGAATCGACTGTTACTATTCTATTCCCTATCATGCTGTCCACTAGCACACAATGCTAAACTGCATATGCCTGTCTAAACCAGACGTAATTGTAATGTCCGTCGTTAAAAGATGACCAAGGTGCAGCTTGGTAGGCGTACATTTTCTTTTAATTTTAAATATTCCACCAAAAACAATAAACAACTCAACGAACGTAAAGCTAGGAGTGCAAACACATGCAACAACCAAAGACAAGATCCCACAACAGAAGGTGGGAAAAAGGGCTGCCTAAGTATGATCCCCAATCAGAGACAATGATAGACAGCTGCCTCTGATTGGGAACCATACTCGGACAACAAAGAAATATAAACATCGATGTCCCACCCTAGTCACACCCTGACCTACCAAATAGAGAATTTAAAGGATCTCTAAGGTCAGGGCGTGACAGTAATGTATCTCATATAACGAATATGTCAGGCTAGGTGACATTCAATATAACAACAATGGTTAAATGTCACTATTTTGAAATATTCTAATGAGACCATGGTCTCAATAGCTCTATGTGAATGAAACACTGGAAGGGTCTCTTCAAAGATAATGTTTCAATGACGGTCCACATGTCAACTGTTTGAGCTGTGAAAGGGTTTTGACTAGGTGGTATACAGCTATGACCAGAAGTTACTTTTTTTGTAGTAGGTTAGGAGAATTATGCAGCAGATTAGGAAAATTAAAGTAGCAGGTTAGGCGAGTTAAGTTAAGGTTAGTAGAAGGGTTAAGGTTAGCTAAAAATGCTTTCATAACCTGCTACAAAAAGTAATTTCCGGTCATAGCTGTACTCCATCTAATCACAACCCTCTTAGAGCTGTTAGAGCCCAGGGAGTACCAGGTAGTGGGTGTTGTTTATTCAGCCCTGAATATGAGGCTGTCAGATGTAAGGCCCCACTGGAGGCTCTCTCCTCTGAGTCTGGGCTGGCCTAATGACCCTTAGAACGCGGAGTATGTGTTTGTGTGAAAATGTGTGCGTGTGTGCGTATGTGGGTGCGTGCCCGAGATGCTGACATCTCAGGAATCCTCCATGGGGATCTCAAAGGATATGGAATAAAGTTAGGCACTGTGGACAGACACTACCATTTGGTTTGCATTTCCTCATTTTGTAAAAGCTAAAGGTTCTCATTGTCCTCCTCCTCCAGGTGCTGTCCAGTGTTGAGAGAAGACTGTTTGATCAAACGTCTTCCTGTGAGAGAAGAAGAAACTGTAAGGTAATTCTTGAAAGTTCCATTTGAACAACATTTCAGGTGGTGAAATACTGTATGTTTAACTCTGAAACTATAGAGTGATGCGGCATGCTGAGGCTTAGGTTCTCTTTCTGGTTCAGTAAAGGTACTGCATCTACCAGTCATGATCAAATGTAAATGTTCAGTAAATAATCCTGGAATTCACAAATTCCTGTTTCAACATAACTATGAAACTACAGTGGCATTACATCCACAGTGACATGTTTTACAGTAAACTACACTAACAAAACATCCACAGGGTCACATGTTTTACAGTAAGCTATAGTAACAATTAGGGGTGTAACGCAACATGTTTGTACCAAACTGTTTCTTACAGGAACCTCGGTTCGGTCCGCACTGTGAACTGGAATGAATACATAAAAAAATATACAAATAAATAAAAACACTAGGCCAAGTGTTTAGAGCATGAATATTTTCAGTTGCGTAATTGCTTAGGGGAAGGGGATTGGAGGGAAAGAAAGAAAGAAAGAGGAGGTTGAAAAGACTGAGGGAGGCAGAGGATGGGTTTGAATCTGTTGAAGCTATCAATAACAAGGGAGAGGGTATGTTGAAGACTATTAGTGTCAAGTTCAAACAGAGTGAGCCGGATGCCAGTTCGAGTTCTGGTGGTGAAATGAAGGGGAAGAAGGTGATGTGAGGAGCTTGGAGCCTTGCATTGATGGATATCGTTATGAAAAAGATATGTTTGGTCCAGTAGGAGTGCCATTTTTTGGGAGAAAGTGGATCCTCCAGTTGAGTTATATTCGGTTAACATATGTAATTGTTTTAAGATGCTCATACCAAGGATCATTTAGCTATTTGATTTGTAAATTTAGGACCCCTTAAGGTATAAAAAAAATATATATATATATATATATATATTATATGATGAAACATTGAATTTCGCCTTAAAGCCAATTGATGTTTGATCCGAAAAGGCTCCTTATGGAGGGAATATGGGCATGCAGAGGCCAAATAGAGCTCCATACTGCATGGCCATGCACCTCCCACATTTTGTAAAAATGCGGAGGGCTCTGTATAGCTCTTTGTAGCTCCCCATTGACATGATTGGTTGATGGTAGGTGGGGGCGGGAGATCCTGTATAAACACAAACTCACTTCCTTGACAACTTCCTTCACAACAACTCTAATCAACAGCTCTGCGTTGCTCTGTGAAGCGCAAGAAGTATGAATGCCCTGACTTCTGCAGGGGCCGTATCACCTTATATGCAGAAGTCCGATTGACCATACAGTGCCTTTCACTGCTATTAGCCCATAGAAACACATTGAATAACATCTTCATACATGTATAAAGAGGTAATCCCCACAAAAATCTAAAAGCACCCCCACACCATCACACCTCCTCCTCCATGCTTCACGGTGGGAACCACACATGCGGAGATCATCCATTCACATCCTCTGCAACTGACAAAGACACGGCAGTTGGAACCAAAAATCTCAAATTTGGAGTCATTAGACAAAATAACCAATTTCCACTGGTCTAATGTCCATTGCTCGTGTTTTTTGACCCAAGCAAGTCTCTTCTTGTTATCGGTGGTTTCTTTGCAGCAATTTTACCATGAAGTCCTGATTTACGTAGTCTCCTCTGAACAGTTGATGTTGATGTGTCTGTTACTTGAACTCTGGGAAGCATTTATTTGGGCTGCAATTTCTGAGGCTGGTAACTCTAATGAACTTATCCTCTGCAGCAGAGGTAACTCTGGGTCTTCCTTTCCTGTTGCGGTCCTCATGAGAGCCAGTTTCATCATAACGCTTGATGGTTCTTGCCACAGCACTTGAAGAAACTTTCAAAGTTCTTGAAATGTTCCGGATTGACTGACCTTCATGTCTTAAAGTAATGATGGACTGTCATTTCTCTGCTTATTTGATCTGTTCTTGCCATAATATGTACTTGTTTGATTACCAAATCGTATGTATACCACTCCTAACTTGTCACAACACAACTGATTGGCTCAAAAGCATTAAGAAATTAAGAAACAAAAAAATTCCACAAATGGTCTTTTAACAAGGCACACCTGTTAATTGAAATGCATTCCAGGTGACTACCTCATGAAGCTGTTTGAGAGAATGCAAAGCTGCAAAGCTGTCATTGAGTCAAAAGAATCTCAAATATATACTGTATATTTATTTGATTTGTTTAACAATGTTTTGGTTACTACATGATTCCATATGTGTTATTTCATAGTTTTGATGTCTTCACTATTATTCTACAATGTAGAAAATAGTGAAAAATAAAGAAAAACCCTTGAATAAGTAGGTGTGTCCAAACTTTTGACTGGTACTGTATGTATTTGTGAAAGACTTACCTTTCCATAGCGGGGTCATATTAGTGTGTATTAGTGTGTAGCCCAAACTGTTTGGACAGTTGTCAGATTGGCTGTACCAACTTCAGACAAATTCTGTGATGCTTGTGGGGGTCGTAGAGCACAAAGGAGAACACCATTGTAATCGTGAGAGTCTCATAATAATAGTATGTAGGCCGAACCTTTCGGACGCTACAGACATTTTCGCCAGAAGACCTGTTTTTGGGATTTCTCTTGTTCTGACAAACATCGCTCTAATTCTGCCACCTTTAATCGCAGACATGGTAGGGTGACATCGGTGGATGCCGTGGATATCTGGAGCTTCAACTGATGGATTTTCATGGGATTTTTTTATAATGCTCTAGGGGGTTTAATGTGACAACTCGTCACATTACCCCGGAGTGGGAAATGAGAAGTACTGTGTTACAGACACACCCCCTTTATGAGATTCACATAAGTGTGCATCGTTTTATCTTTGTAAGAGGCCAGCATTTCCCAAACTCTGTCCCTGGGACCCCAAGGTTTTTGCCCTAATACTACACAGCTGATCCAAATGATCAAAGCTTGATGATTAGTTTATTATTTGAATCAGCTGTGTAGTGCAAGGGCAAAAACCAAAACGTGCACCCCTTGGGGTCCCAAGGACCGAGTTTGGGAAACCCCGTCATATGCCTGTATACAATGTCTGAGCCATGTTTACATGTTGATTTCACACGCATATTGCACTTTATTTTAGTGTTGTTGATTATCCAACCTGGATTTAGGGGTAGTAGTAACAGAGTACATTTAAATCCGGGACACTCCAATCAGTATGATACACTACGTTCCGTATGGTATGTATTCATTTGTTGATGTCCATCATTATTTGCGTATTATATGTTACGAATTACAATTCGTATGATATGTTATGAATTACAATTTCTACAATATGTTACGAATTTGCAAAATGTATGATATGTTACGGATTCCAATTTGTTGTGGCTAACGTTAACTAGCTGAATATTTGGCTAATGTTACCTAGGCTATGGGTTAGGGTTAGGGGTTAGGGCAGGGATTCCAAAACTTTTTGGGCCCAAAACCCCATTTTGATATCTGAAAAATCTTGCAACCACAACCACGTGTAAAAAATTATGCAATGTTTTTATTTTTTATTTGAGGCTACGGCAGTCAATTGGAAAAAATTCTAACGGTATTTCTGATTGTCTTCTCAACTCACCATCACATACTTTTAATGTGGGGCTATGACAGTCAATTGCAAATGAGTCTGACATAATGTATCTTATCTCACCACCACAAAAGAGATGGGTGTGCTTGATGCATGTCACATCGTAGCTTCTCAAAGTTCGCACCTCATCTGTGCCATCACTGCTAGCCTGGATCGATATTTGGTTTTAATGCAGATGAGAGCACTGAATCCAGCTTCACACAGATATGAGCTGGAAAAGGGTACCATACGTTTCATGGTGCTGTCAAGACAACTGGGAACTCAAAAAAATACGAGGTCAAATCATGACCTCAGTGATCTTCAGGTCGGAAAATCTGAGATTTAGAAAGGGTTGGAATCCTAAATTGGATGACCGTTCAAAATTATTTTTCGGGGCTGTTTTGTTCCAAGTTTCCAGTTGTCTTGATCGTACTGAAGTCAGAAGTTAGCGATTTCCCAGTTCCCAGTTTCAAGTTCCCAGTTGTTTTGAACATGGCTGTCACGCCCTGGTCTTAGTATTTTGTGTTTTCTTTCTTTATTTGGTCAGGCCAGGGTGTGACATGGGTTTATTTTGTGGTGTGTTTTGTATTGGGGTTTTTCGTAGGTTTTGGGATTGTGGCTTAGTGGGGTTTTCTAGCAAAATCTATGGTTGCCTGAGGCGGTTCTCAATCAGAGGCAGGTGATTATCTTTGTCTCTGATTGGGAACCATATTTAGGCAGCCATATTTTTTTGAGTGTTGCGTGGGTGATTGTTCCTGTCTCTGTGTTAGTTGTCACCAGATAGGCTCAGTCACTTTGGTTTTTCTTTTTTCATTGTTTTGGAAGAGAAGAGAACGTGAGCCGGGTGCGCCATTCTCCTTGCGGAGATGGTGCTAAATCCATCAACACGGTCGGTCCCTGGGATTAGGCTGGCCAACACGATTCGGTTTGCTTGGAAGGAAAATGAGTTGGAGCCTTTAGGACGGGAAACTTTTGGAAGGATAATATTGATGGGGATTCTAAAGCTGACAGTGAAGGACGTGTTTTGTTTCCAAGGCAACTCGTTGGAGGGAGCATACGACGTGGCACTACATACAGAGGAGAAACACGATGATATCCTGAGAAGGGCAAGAGCAGTGGGAGGTGAGAGGCCGATGAGCCACTATGAAATAACAAGTCTGGCGAAGAACAACTTTAGGGTTGTAACTGTCAACATTTACAACCCATACGTTAAGGACGAAGAGGTGAGGGCCTTTCTGGGGAGATACATGGATAACGTCTCCTCAGCAAGGCACCTCAAAGACTCCCTTGGGTTTTGGAATGGGAGGAGAGGCTTCCAGGCCCTCCTCAGGGAGGACCCAAAGGGACATGGTGGCTACCTCCATCCTCCTGCTATGTTCTCCCTAGGGGCTGACAGGGGGACGTTGTTTTATGCACGTCAGCCCCCATTTTGCAGGCGCTGTATGACCTACGGCCACATATTCGCCTCGTGCAGCACAAGAAAATGCAGATTTTGTGGATCTGAGGAACACGAGGCGAGGGATTGTGACAAGCCTAAGGCGTGCCACGAGTGTGGCTCGTCAGCACACCTGTGGCGGGGGTGCCCGGCTCGTCAGAGGTCATATGTGTCTGCGGCTGGGGGGGGGAGCAGGAGCGGGGGATGGGGGAAGAAGAGGAGGGGAAGGAAGCACGCCTCATGACCAGAGTACAGGTCCAGAGGGGAAGGCCGCAAGGAAGGAGGAGGAGCAAGAAGCGGCGGATGGAAGAGAGAAGGAAACAGAAGGCACGGGAATAGGAGAACCAGGAAAAGCGGCGGAAGAAGGCAACCGAGTGGAGGAGCATGAGAGAGAAGAAAGCGAGGGAGGAATGTTGGAGAAGGAGACGGTGGAAGAGCAAGTGGACTGGGGGGAAAGTGCCCTGGTGGAAGAGATGAGGTGTATGGTAGAGGAGCTGGCGGGGGGGAGGGTGGTATCTCTCCACTGCCGCCATCACCAAAGAAGAGAATGAAGAGGAGGGTGCGATTGGCCGACAGTGAGAGGGAGGGGATGGCCAAGAGAGTGATGGGGGTGGGAGAAACCTCTGGGTTGCTGCTGGTTTCCCCAGGCCCTCAACTTCTGTTGGGTGGGGACACACCTAACAAGACTCAGGACTGGGTACAGGAGGAGGTGGGGAGTTTTTTGTTTGGGGACTCAGCCTCCCCGATTTTTTTCCAAACCAGCTGCAGCACTGGGGAGGGGGAGGAGTGTGGGGGTAGACCCAGGGTGCAGGGCACCCCGGAGCCAAACACTATTCCTGCATCCTGGGTTGGTGAGATGGAGGAAGAGGGGGGGATGTCGGGAGTACGGATGGTGTTCTCACAGGTAGATATGGAGCAGGGGAGCATCGGGTGAGTCTCCTGTTTTAGTTTTTTTCTGTCTGGGTTTAGTATTTGAGTGTATTACATGTTTTAATTTTATTATTTCATGGGGTCTAATTTTACTCTTGTTAGTTTAAATGTACTGGGTTTAAGGGATTTTGTTAAGAGGAGGGCGGTTTTTAGTTATTTGGAGGGTGTGGGGTTTGATTTTTGTTTTTTCAGGAGGTTCACCTGAGGGATGGAGGGGATGTTAGTAGGTTTAAGAGGGAGTGGGACAAGGGGGAGTCGGTTTGGGGTATTGGGGGGGTGCACTCATCGGGGCTAGGGATTTTGTGTGGGCACAGGGAGGTAAAAGTGGAGGATTCTTTTGTGGTAATGCAGGGGAGGGTTATAGGGGTGGATGTCACGATAAGGGATTGTAAATTTAGATTAGTGGTGGTGTATGGGCCACAGGTGGTGGCAGACAGGAGGGAGATGGTGGACTGTCTGACTCCCCTGTGTGTCACAAATAGGAAATTAGTGATAGGGGGGGATTTTAATACAGATTTAGGAATAGGGGGGGATAGCAGTGCAGGCGCCATTACCGGGCTAATGGCTTGCCATGGTCTGGTTGATGGTGGTCTGCACACTACTCCGAAAATGGCCGGTCCTACATGGCGCAACTCCAGGGGGGTTGAGCGGAGGCTCAACTATATTTTTGTACCCAGGTCTTTGGGTAAGTTGTCTGGGCGGCTGTTGCCTGTTTTCTTTTCGGATCACGACGGGGTGCTCCTGCAGGTGGGGTCGCCAGTCTGCCTCTTTGGTAGGGGGTACTGGAAGTTAGATCGGGTTGTGCTGGAGGAGCAGGCTTTTGTTGACGGGTTTTATGGTTTCTTTTGGAGGCTTGAAGGCCTCCGGTCCATGTGTGAGGGGGTGTTAGAGTGGTGGGAATTAGTTAAGGTGAGGATTAGGGCTTTTATAATAGGGTATTGCAAGAGGAAAAAAAGGGAGGAGAGGAGGGAGGTGGATCGTATCCAAAGGTTAATTGAACTCGAGTACGAGGCAGGCAACCTCGGCAGGTCGTTTGACTGGGAGAGATCCGCTACCCTAAAGGCGCAAGCTCAGGGAGTTGCAGGAGCGGAAGGCTCGAGCTTTCCTGGAGCGTGCGCATAGTGGCTTTCTAGAACACAATGAGACTTGTTCTGCTATGTTCTTTAAGTCGGTTAGGGCCAGACAGAGTAGGAAGGTAATGCATGGCGTTAGGGAAGAAAATGGTAGTATAGTTAGAGAACCAGAGGATATGGTCAGGGTGACAACTGATCATTTCCAAGGTTTATTTAAGGAAAGGGAAATAGATGTAGAGCGGGGAAATGTGTTTTTAGAACACTTGTTCAGGCAGTTGCCGGAGGACATTAGAGAAGTGATGGAGGCCCAGATTTCACTAGAAGAGGTTGAGAGCGCTCTTAGGAGGATGGGAAAAGGGAAGGTGCCTGGGATGGATGGGCTGCCAGCTGAGTTTTATCTCAAGTTTTGGGGTATACTTGGACCAGTGGTCCTCGAAGTCTTGAAGGCCATCCTTGAGACGGGGGTCCCGGGGGGGATCAATGGCTGTTGGTGTGCTGTCACTTTTATATAAGAAGGGGGAAGTAACAGACCTTGGCAAATGGCGGCCGTTGACCATGCTGTGTGTAGATTACAAGCTACTCGCAAAGGTTTTAGCAGACCGGTTGCGCACAGCCCTTCCCTACGTCGTCCATGAGGATCAGACGTGCGGGGTAGAGGGCCGCTCTATTAGATGGAACCTACAGTTAATCAGGGACTCCATCACTTGGGTTGAAGATAGAGGACTGCCTTTAATGGTAGCAGCCCTAGATCAGGCGAAAGCCTTTGATCGCGTGAATAGATCCTTTTTATTCAGAGTGTTAGGTCGATTAGGATTTGGGGAGAAGTTCATAGGATGGATTCGTACATTATATGTTGGAGCGGGGTGCCGAGTTGGTGTAAATAGTCACTTGGGTGACGTTTTTGGCCTCTCGTCTAGGGTCAGGCAGGGGTGCCCACTCTCGGCTCTCCTCTTCGTTCTGTACATGGAGCCTCTGGGGGCTGCCATTAGGGCAGACACAGGGGTGGAAGGCTTGTTGATCCCTGGAAGTGGTGGGCTGCGTGTTAAGATGACGCAGTACGCCGACGACACTTCCTTGCTGCTGTGCAAGGACTCGTGCCTGACAAGGTCCCTTGCCATCTTTGGGGATATCACCCGAGCGTCGGGAACCGTTATGAACCATGCAAAGTCTTCCGTCAAGTTTTTCGGAAGATGGCGCGGTAGAACGGATGTGCCCGGGGGGTTATCTCTCTGTGAGGGGGCCCTGAGGATTCTCGGGGTCCATTTTGAGACCTCCGGCTCAGCGACGCTAAACTGGAACATGCGTATCGCAGTGGTAAAGAGGAAGCTAGCATTGTGGAAGGCTAGGTATTTGTCTTTAGTCCTGGTCCTAAAGGTGGATGTGTTGCCGTCTCTTTTGTATTTGGCGTACATCTACCCATTGCCGGCTTGTCCGAGGAGGCCTCTAGTGAGGCTTGTGTTTCAGTTCATGTGGAGTGGCAGGTGCGAGTGGGTCGCCAGGGCACGCATGCTCTGTCCCATCGGGGAGGGAGGTAGGGGGGTACCACATTTCCCCCTCAAGCTGGACGCAATTTTTGTTTCTTTCTTGTTAACGGAGCTTGCTCATCCAGTGATACACCCGTCCGGTTACCTCCTGCGGGTGTTCTTCTCGTATCAGGCGAGAAGCGTAATGGTGTGGTCTAACACGGGTCCTCGGGCGGAACAGCTGCCGTGGCACTTTGGTCATGCGGCCAAGTGGCTGCGTGCGCACCCTGAGGTTGAAGTTCACCGAGTAGGTTTAGATCACAGGCACCTGTACGAGGAGGTCAGAAAGACAGGGAGTCCGGCGCCTGTAGTGGGCATCTCGGAAGTGGTCTGGGAGGGAGTGCAGGCGCGGGGTCTGGACATTTGAGGGGGAGGATGAAGAGGGAGGAGAGGAAGTGGGGGCAGCATGCTGCTCGGGAGAGGTGGAAGGGGGGTTTAGGGCTGGGTGTCATTTAGATTTGTAAGGGGATAGATTAGGGACGGGGAGATAGGGAAAGGTAGTTTGTAGGGTGACGGGGAGGGAAGATGCTCCCCTGAGGTTTTGTTTGGGGTTTTTGTTTAGTTAAATTAGTTAAATTAAAATACCATTATTTGAGTATGTATGAAAATTATGAGTTGTAAAGAATGAATGGTATTGAAGAGAATAAATTATTTTTATAAAAAATGTTTAAAAAATAGGCTGTATAGGTTTTCACCTTCCGTTTGTTGCTTTTGTATTGTTCGCTTTTCTTCTTTATTAAACATGTATGTAAATTACCAAGCTGCATTTTGGTTCGACTCTCCTTCGACGGAAGAAAACCGTAACAGAATCACCCACCACAACAGGACCAAGCAGCGTGGTGACAGGCAGCAGCAGCAGGAGCAACCAAGGTTGGATTATACGACTTGGGAAGAAATAGACAGGTGGGCGGTCGACCCAGGGAGAGTGCCGGAGCCCGCCTGGGATTCGCTGGAGCAGTGCGAAGAGGGTTATAGGAGAATGGAGTTGAAGAGACAAGCACGGCGGCGCAGAGGGAAGCCCGAGAGTCAGCCCCAAAATTGTATTGGGGGGGCGCTCAGGGAGAGTGTGGCAGAGTCAGGGTTCAGACCTGAGCCAACTCCCCCTGTTTATCGTGAGGAGCAGTCTGCATGGAGCAGCCAGAGCTGCCAGTCTGCATGGAGCAGCCAGATCTGCCAGTCTGCATGGAGCAGCCAGAGCTGCCAGTCTGCATGGAGCAGCCAGAGCTGCCAGTCTGCATGGAGCAGCCAGAGCTGCCAGTCTGCATGGAGCAGCCAGAAGGGTCAGTCTGCATGGAGCAGCCAGAGCTGTCAGTCTGCATGGAGCAGCCAGATCTGCCAGTCTGCATGGAGCAGCCAGAGATGCCAGTCTGCATGGAGCAGCCAGAGCTGCCAGTCTGCATGGAGCAGCCAGAGCTGCCAGTCTGCATGGAGCAGCCAGAGCTGTCAGTCTGCATGGAGCAGCCAGAGCTGCCAGTCTGCATGGAGCAGCCAGAAGGGTCAGTCTGCATGGAGCAGCCAGAGATGTCAGTCTGCATGGAGCAGCCAGTCTGCATGGAGCAGCCAGAGCTGCCAGTCTGCATGGAGCAGCCAGAGCTGTCCGTCTGCATGGAGCAGCCAGAGCTGTCAGTCTGCATGGAGCAGCCAGTCTGCATGGAGCAGCCAGAGCTGCCAGTCTGCATGGAGAAGCCAGAGCTGCCAGTCTGCATGGAGCAGCCAGAGCCGCCAGTCTGCATGGAGCAGCCAGAGCAGCTAGATCCGCCAGTCAGCCAGGATCCGCCAGTCAGCCAGGATCCGCCAGTCAGCCAGGATCCGCCAGTCAGCCAGGATCCGCCAGTCAGCCAGGATCTGCTGGAACCGCCAGTCAGCCAGGATCTGCCAGAACCACCAGCTAGCCAGGATCTGCCAGAACCAACTACCTGCCAGAGCTTCCTCTCTGTACTGGGCTTCCTCTCGGTACTAGGCTTCCTCTCAGTACTGGGCTTCCTCTCAGTACTGGGCTTCCTCTCAGTGCTGGGCTTCCCCTCAGTGCTGAGCTACCTCTCAGTCCCGAGCTACCCCTCAGTCCCGAGCTACCCCTCAGTCCCGAGCTACCCCTCAGTCCCGAGCTACCCCTCAGTCCCGAGCTACCCCTCAGTCCCGAGCTGCCCCTCAGTCCCGAGCGGCCCATCAGTCCAGTGGGGTCCTTGGTGAGGTTTACTAGGACAAGGTCGGCGGCGAGGGTCGCCAATCAAAGGACGCGTTACAGGGGGACTATGACTTGGTCGGAGTGGGGTCCACGTCCCGAGCCGGAGCCGCCGCCGTGGACAGACGCCCACCTGGACACTCCCCTATGGGTTTAGGTGTGCGGCCGGGAGTCCGCACCTTGGGGGGGGGGGGGGGTTCTGTCACGCCCTGGTCTTAGTATTTTGTGTTTTCTTTATTTATTTGGTCAGACCAGGGTGTGACATGGGTTTATTTTGTGGTGTGTTTTGTATTGGGGTTTTTCGTAGGTTTTGGGATTGTGGCTTAGTGGGGTTTTCTAGCAAAGTCTATGGTTGCCTGAGGCGGTTCTCAATCAGAGGCAGGTGATTATCGTTGTCTCTGATTGGGAACCATATTTAGACAGCCATATTCTTTGAGTGTTGCGTGGGTGATTGTTCCTGTCTCTGTGGAGGGAAGATGCTCCCCTGAGGTTTTGTTTGGGGTTTTTGTTTAGTTAAATTAGTTAAATTAAAATACCATTATTTGAGTATGTATGAAAATTATGAGTTGTAAAGAATGAATGGTATTGAAGATAATAAATTATTTTTATAAAAAATATTTAAAAAATAGGCTGTATAGGTTTTCACATTCCGTTTGTTGTTTTTGTATTGTTCGCCTTTTCTTCTTTATTAAACATGTATGTAAATACCAAGCTGCATTTTGGTCCGACTCTCCTTCGACGGAAGAAAACCATAACAATGGCATTAATGCTCAGAGGCAGACTGCAGGGTATGCCCTTTGAGTCAAGAAACAAAACTCCTCCGTAGTGACTAGTGAAAGCATTCGATCACATGACAGCTAGATCAGCTGTTTGATTTCACTTAACGGCATTTCAACTGAGTCAGGATCACAGTCAAACTGATTGGGAAGTAGGTCCCAAAGTGCTCTTCCGAGTGTTTGAGGTGAGCAGTCATTACTTGTGTGGGGACACTTACTGATGATGTTTTCAGTTAGAAACATGCCCGGCTGAGGGAAGGGGGTATGGTTTGCTTTTGAAAGACTATCTCTCCAATGAGAATTCTTTCCTCTGAATCCACTGATTCGGTCACTCATCTGTAGAATGTTTTGTATTTCCCCTGGATACTTGCGTTCAGTTCATTCAGTTTTCCAAATATTTCTGTTACATAGGCAAGGAGACAAATGTTATTTTCATTACACAGAAAGTCAACCAAGTCTTTACAACACTCCTCTCTCAACAAGTCTCAGTGTGAAATAGAACATTGTCATGCTCTGATCCCATATCTCCACATAGTTTTGCGAGCAGGCGTGCGCGCAGTGGATGTGGTTTGATGTAGTTTACAGTCGAAGTTACCTGCTGCAGTACATCTCCAAGTTCTGTGCACAGCTCTTTTGCCACCACTTGCTTTCGGGGAATCATACAATGCAATGAGTCACAATTGCAGAGGGAGACACATTCATAACTAGAGTGCAGAGGCCTGCCCGCCGTTCTGACATACATGGAGCCCCATCTGTGCAAAAGCCCCCCATTCGATCCAATGGAATCGCTTTTTCATCAAAATAGCCACGCAGCACACTGATCTTCCCCTGTGCCCTTTCATGCTCGGGAATCGTGAGACGGAAAACAATATTTCCTCATGAATAGCATCCCGACATGTATAGCAAACACACAACCTTTGGGTTGCTAGACATTCACGTCATATAGTTACCATCCACCCCAACTAACCACCCTACTTTAGTTTTTGCCTTAATTAACCTTCTGTCTTATGTAACCATACCAAATGTAACATATCATACTAATTGTAGTTTATTTAAAAAAAAATGTTTTAACCTTTATATAACTAAAGTCAGTTAGGAACAAATTCTTATTTACAATGACAGCCTACCAAAAGGCAAAAGGCCTCCTGTGGGGACGTGGGCTGGGATTCAAAATACAAATAAATGTAGTAAAAATATGGGACAAAACACACATCACGACAAGAGAGACACCACAACACTACATAAAGAGACACCTAAGACGACAACATAGCATGGCAGCAGCACAACATGGTAACAGCACAAAACAGGGTATAAACATTGTTGGGCACAGACAACAGCACAAAGGGCAAGAAGGTAGAGACAACAATACATCACGCAAATAAGCCACAACTGTCAGTAAGAGTGTCCATGATTTACATGTACTTTGTTTTACTACGTCTAGTTTATGAGACCAGGCTGGTTGATGAATAATGTATGTTTTCATTTAAGTAAATACACCGTGTTGTTATTCCTGATGGTGCTCTCATCAGGCATTATATGACTCATGATCATACATGGAATCAGGATACCAACACTTTGTACAGAATTTTCTTAAATAAACAAAAATTAACTACAGTAACTGTTGGCATTTAATTTTTTGCTTTTCCCTGAAACCGAACCGAATCGTGAGCCCAAAATCGCAATATGCACAGAACTGTGGGTTTGTTGTACCATTACACCATTAGTAGCAATACATCCACAGTGGCACATGTTTTACAGTAAACTACAATAGCTAAACATCAACAGTGACACATGTTTTACAGTAAACTACAGTAGCTAGACATCAACAGTGACACATGTTTTACAGTAAACTACAGTAGCTGCACATCCACAGTGGCATGTTTAACACTAGGTCTTAATCATACCCTAATCCTAATCTTTGGGCTTCGTCCAAAATGGTACCCTATTCTGTATATAGTGCACTACTTCTGACCAGGGCCCATAGGGAATTGGATGCCATTTGGGATGTAACCTATAAGGGAAGGCAGCTGTTCTCTTCTATTCAAATGTATATTTTTGAGAACGTTTACCAAGAATGTATCTAAGGCTCAGTTCGCTCAGTTCTTGGGACGTAATTTGTGACCAAGACCTGTGAAATCAGCAGGATACATGGGTTTAGTTAGAATAATGTTGGTACTGTAAGGTCTGTATCCTTACTCTGTAGCTGTACACAGTGGTTCTACTTTCTGAAAGTCATTGGTTGGCTGTCTAACTACATGTGCAGCACAAATTACACCCTATTCCCTATTTAGTGCACTACTTTTGACCAGGGTCTATAGGACTTTAGTCAAAAGTAATGCACTATATAGGGAATAGGGTGCCATTTGGGACAGATCCTATACATCGCAAAGAAAAATACCAGTTAAATCAAAGCACCCAATAGAATCGACAAACTACGCAAATGACTTAACACCAGCAGGATGAGGGAAGTTACTGTAGTTATGAGAGTTAAAAGGACCACTGACCTGTCAGCCGCACACTGACTCGCTTACCGGTACCCCCTGTATATAGCTTTGTTATTGTTATTTTATTATGTTACTTTTTAAAATGTACTTTATTTCGTAAATATTTTCTTAAAATGTCATTGTTGGTTAAAGGCTCGTAAGTAAGCATGCCCATGTGACAAATAAAATTAGATTTGATTTGATAATGTGTGTAATACAGTATGTTTATTTTGTGGACAAGAGACAGCAGTGTGCTGTGTTCAGATATCGGTAGGCAAAGGGGCATGGGGGGGTCACTTTTGGCCCTCCTGGTTAACAACTGCCAGCTGTTGGCCCAGTGTGTGAGTGAGTGTGTGTGTCTGCTCAATTCTGCCTAGCTCGCAGGCTTGCTGTGGGCCACAGCGGTTGGCAGCAGCGTCCGTATGTTCCTCCTCCTCTTGCTCGCACTCTCTCTCTTACTCACACCCACGTCCTCCGGCCCTCATTATGCCAGCTTTTACTGACCGCTGGGGCTGTGTAGTCATGTGTTGTATTGGTGGCTTTCACTGCTCGCCCTGCAGGCCTCATTTGTTTGTGTTATCCCCCTATTAGAGAGAGAGAGAGGGGAGGATGAGAGAGATAGAAAGACTTCCTGCTCTCTGTGAATGGCAGAGAGGGGAGGGATGGAGTGAACAACCCTTTGTAAAGTAAACATACTGATAGGAGCCTTCACACTGAAATTGAATTTAGCATCACTGGAATATCTCGATTTGACATTCCAGATTCCTGTAAATGTAAAAAATGATCCGAAATACCTTATTATGTCAAGGCTTAAGTGTTGTAAGAAGAGATGAATGAAAGATTTTCTGACAGCGGGAGAGCCAGTAGTTTGAAATGTAAAGAGACTATATTATATACACTGAGGAAATAAACACTAAGTGTACAAAACATTAGGAACACCTTCCTAATAGTGAGATCCAGCCCCTTTTGCCTGCAGAATAGCCTAAATTCATCTGGGCGTGGACTTCACAAGGTGTCGAAAGCATTCCACAGGGATGCTGGCTCTAATGCTTCCCACAGTTGTGTCAAGTTGGCTGGATGTCCTTTGGGAGGGGGACTGTTCATGATACACATGGGAAACTGTTGAGCATGAAAAACCCAGCAGCGTTGCAGCTCTTGACACACTCAAACCGATGCTCATGGCACCTACTGTCATACCCCATTCAAAGGCACTTAAATATTTTACCCTGCCCATTCACCCTCTGAATGGCACACACAATCCATGTCTCAATTTTCTCAAGGCATAAAAAATCCTTCTTTGACTTGTCTCCTCCCCTTCATGTAATCTGATTGAAGTGGATTTAACAAGTGACATCAATAAGGGATCATAGCATTCACCTGGGTTTACCTGGACAGTCTATGTAATGGAAATAGCAGGTGTTCATAATGTGTTGTACCCTCAGTGCATGAGATGCAGTATGTGTTACACTAACTTATAAAATTGGCTGTTTTGAAAAGATAAATAAAGACAAGACAGGAAAAGAGTTGATATAGAGTAGTTTAGACATTTCATGTTGACATTTCAGCTCTAGAGATTATAACATAAAAATACAAAAAAACATGCAGGTTTTTCAAACCCACACCAACAAACACCCTGTCATCTAAAACAAACAGAATGTTCTCCCTCCAGGAGCCTTATGTGCCAGAGAAGAGTTGATGTAGAATTATACAGGAATCAGTCTTGGCACCCACAAAACAGCCGGCTCAGACCACAGAAACCAGCTGGGGTATCCTGCATGGGAATTGGATGCCCACTTTATTTCATGCTGGCCATAGCTAGAGAAAAACCATCACTGGGTGGAACGAGCGGGAGAAGACAACCCAGAAAAGAGTGCAATGGAAAGGAGTAGTCGATGGCCTTGGTTCCCTGAGGAGCAATGGGCTGAAACAAGTATAGTTACTTTCCCAAAATTCCCAGATATTCCTGAACTCCTGGTTTGAGTATTCTGGATTTTCTGTTTATTCCCTCCAGATTCCGGGAACCTTTCAACTGCGATTTCTGGAAAACCTGGGCATTTTCTGTCTGTTTTCCAGTAGTGAACCATGTCCCAAATTAAGACCAGATTTAGTGCATATACGTAGTCTTAACAAAGCATCCATCTGACTGTATTGTGGCAGTCACCTCTGGCCTTGTCTGTTCTAGTCTGTTCTCTGTATATTACTAGTGTTTACTGGCTCTGGCCTAGAGTACGAGTTTCCCATTTGACTCATGTCATATTGGGAGATTAAGTGCTGTCTCTTGAGAGTTCTTTATTTATTTTTTTCACACTCAAGTGTGCTCAAGCGAGGACAGGGCTGTTTTCACAAGACAAAAGTCAACTCCCCTTTCACACATTATTCCCTGATACATATGTGGTCTGTTGGTCTGTTGGTAAAGTTGCTCTGGTTATTGATGACCTGGTGAGTGTGATCCATGACCTACAGTTAACCTCTCTTTCACCCTCAGCTCCCTTCTCAGCCTAGCCTGCCATGGCCTGTAGCAAGGAGGGCTCCTCCTCAGTGAGGCTCGTTTCTGCCGCTGTAAGAACATGTCTAAAGTTCAGTCTTTGGAAAGTCCTTCATGCTCAAGATGTGACAAATCCATAGGGCTGGTGGTTTGTTAGAATAACAAAGCTTCTATAATACCTACTGTATATCCGTATTTCTGTTGCTAACATGGAGCCGATGGAAGGGCCAAATCACCTCTGTTACCCACCAGTCCTCTGGGTATGCCTGGCCTGGACTATAGCAGGGAGGGAGGGAGGGATCTTCCTTGGCGAGGCTGGCTTGGGTCTATTCTGCGTGGGCAATGGGAACAGAGAGCAGTTCTGCTCTGGCTTTGGCCTGGGTTGGGCTGGGTTCACTCCCAAACTGGCCTTATTAGGCCCTAACAGGGATGGCCCTTGGACCAGACTGATCTGAAATTCAGTTAGGAAACTAGAGGGAGGGGTGAGGAGAGGTGAGAGGAGGGGAGGAAGAATGGGAAGGGTCGAGGAAGGGGGAGGAAGGGGGAGAGAGGGAAGGGATAGGGTATAAGAAGGGGTAAGGATTGGGAGAGGAAAGGGCAGGATGAGGAGAGGAAGGCAGAGGAAAGGGAGAGAGGAAACCCCATCTGCAACCTTTCATTGAGTAATTTATGAGAGTTTCCGGCGTTCCAATGCAACGTCTGGCTTCCAATGGAACATTCCTACTGGATTCACACCCTGCCACTTCGCCTCTGCTGGCCCCTAATACCAGGCAGTCACTGTATCTGGACGGAGATCTCAGAGAAACGGGGTTGTGTTTCGAATGGCACCCTATTCCCTCTATAGCGCACTACTTTTGACCGGGGCCCATAGGGCTCTGGTTAAAAGTAGGGCACTATGTAGGCAATAGGGTGCCATTTGGGATTCATGCATAGACTGGGAAACAACTCACCCATGTAAGGTTTTTGTTCTTTTGGAGTGGAAACAATGCAATCATGAACAAACCACAAGTGCACCACTTAGGAATACCATACATTGTGTGGCTGTTGGTCTGTGTTCAATTAGCATTTGCACAGTATCTGTGAAAATCCCCTTTGATACTTAAGTATATGAAGATAGCAGCAATAGCAAGCACTAATGACTTAATGTGTTATTGACTTCCACTGTATGAGCATGATAGTCTGACAATGCTGCTTATTAGGTATGTTTCTTGTTTGTCTGTGTATTGTATCACATTACTAATGTGTGTGTCTGGGGCTGATGTGAGTTCATGTGAGTTATGGAGCAGAAAAGGACTTGCAAATCCAGCTGGTTGACATGGAGTGTGGATCTCTCTGTGTGGCCCCCGCTAACACAAAGCACAAAGCCCAGGGATTGCCTCAGACAGCCAGCCACAGACACGCTCCCACCTGGCAGCCTCGCTATAGCCCCGCTAGCTGGGAAAAAAGCAGCTGGGAGAGGCAACATGCGTCACTTTGCGTTTTCCACTCGGGTTCCCTCAACCAGAGGACCAAGCTGAGCTGGAGCTCATCAGCAGCAAACAATATCACTGCAGCTCCTACACAGAACCCAGAAGAGACACATGATGCCTTCCTAGAAACTGTATTGGAGCCTACATCTAGCAGTGGAGTGCAGTAGCCTCGTTCATTCCAGCAGTGGAGTGCAGTAGCCTCGTTCATTCCAGCAGTGGAGTGCAGTAGCCTCGTTCATTCCAGCAGTGGAATGCAGTAGCCTCGTTCATTCCAGCAGTGGAGTGCAGTAGCCTCGTTCATTCCAGCAGTGGAATGCAGTAGCCTCGTTCATTCCAGCAGTGGAGTGCAGTAGCCTCGTTCATTCCAGCAGTGGAGTGCAGTAGCCTTGTTCATTCCAGCAGCGGAATGCACCACACACATGCTCCAGATAATGTAGCTTGTCTGAGCTATAAAACACATCAGTGTAAGCATGAACAAGGCTACTGCAGTGGTGGAATGCAGACCATGCTTAATACACACACCACATAGCTTGCAAGTCTGGTCTGTGAACTAGTCAATGTGTTTAAGTTACTGTCTTGTAAGCATCTCAGAGCTAGGGCTGTGGTGGTCATGACATTTTGTGAGCAGGTTATTGTCATGCAAAAGCCTGCCGGTCTCATGGTAACTGGTTATTAATTAACAAGTTTTAGTATCTCCAGGCCTCCATGCTTACAAGCTGCATATAAGCTGCATACAAGCTCCAATGCTATGCATTGACTACAGCTCAGCGTTCAACACCATAGTACCCTCAAAGCTCATCACTAAGCTAAGGATCCTGAGACAAAACACCTCCCTCTGCAACTGGATCCTGGACTTCCTGACGGGCCACCCCCAGGTGGTGAGGGTAGGTAGCAACACATCTGCCACGCTGATCTTCAACACTGGAGCTCCTCAGGGGTGCGTGCTAAGTCCTGTACTGCCTGTTCAGGGACGACTGCATGGCCAGGCACGACTCCAGCACTATCATTAAGTTTGCTGACGACACAACAGTGGTAGGCCTGATCACCGACAACGACGAGACAGCCTATAGGGAGGAGGTCAGAAACATGGCCGGGTGGTGCCAGAATAACAACCTCTCCCTCGAAGTAACCAAGACTAAGGAGATGATTGTGGACTATAGGAAAAGGAGGACCGAGCACACCCCCATTCTCATCGACGGGGCTGTAGTGGAGCAGGTTGAGAGCTTCAAGTTCCTTAGTGTCCACATCAACAATAAACTAGAATGGTCCAAACACACCAAGACAGTCGTGAAGAGGGCACGACAAAGCCTATTCCCCCTCAGGAAACTAAAAAGATTTGGCATGGGTCCTGAGATCCTCAAAAGGTTCTATAGCTGCAACATCGAGAACTGGTTGAATCACTGCCTGGTACGGCAATTGCCCGGCCTCTGACCGCAAGGCGCTACAGAGAGTACTGCGTACGGCCCAGTACATCACTGGGGTCCTGCCATCCAGGACCTCTAAACCAGGCGGTGTCAGAGGAATGCCCTAAAAATTGTCAAAGACCCTGGCCACCACAGTCATAGACTGTTCTCTCTTCTACCGCATGGCAAGTGGTACCGGAGTGCCAAGTCTAGGACAAAAAGGCTTCTCAACAGTTTTTACCCCCAAGCCATAAGACTCCTGAACAGGTAATCAAATGGCTACCCGGACTATTTGCATTGTGTATCCCCCCCCCAACCCCTCTTTTACGCTGCTGCTACCCTCTGTTTATCATATATGCATAGTCACTTTAACTATACATTATTTTACATACTACCTCAAATGGGCCGATCAACCAGTGCTCCCGCACATTGGCTAACCGGGCTATCTGCATTGTGAATGTAAAAATGTGTTTAGATTTAGATCGTCCCATTATCAAAAATGGGCAGGAAAAGGGGCAGGGTAAAAAATACATGTCATCTGTATGCACTTGAATGGAGGTTGCGCGTTTTCCCGCCAGTCCATTTTTCAATGATAACTGGTAGGCTTTAGTGGTGCACTACTTTGGTTTTATAGCGGCGCATGTGCTTAAAATAAAATACATTTTTATTTGTCACATACAGTCGTGGCCAAAAGTTGAGAATGACACAAATATTAACTTCCACAAAGTTTGCTGCTTCAATGTCTTTAGATATTTTTTTCAGATGATACTATGGAATACTGAAGTATAATTACAAGCATTTCATAAGTGTCAAAGGCTTTTATTGACAAATACATGAAGTTAATGCAAAGAGTCAATATTCGCAGTGTTGACCTTGGTTTTTCAAGACCTCTGCAATCCGCCCTGGCATGATGTCAATGAACTTCTGGGCCACATCCTGACTGATGGCAGCCCATTCTTGCATAATCAATGATTGGAGTTTGTCAGAATTTGTGAGTTTTTGTTTGTCCACCCACCTCTTGAGGTAACCATGATTGACAGAGGAGGAACAATGATTCCAAGCACCACCCTTCTTTTGAAGCTTCCAGTCTGTTAATCGTACTCAATCAGCATGACAGAGTGATCTCCAGCCTTAGCCTCGTCAACACTCACACCTGTGTTAACTAGAGAATCACTGACATGATGTCAGCTGGTCCTTTTGCGGCAGGGCTGAAATGCAGTGGAAATGTTTTTGGGGGATTCAGTTCATTTGCGTGGCAAAGAGGGACTTTGCAAATAATTGCAATTCATCTGATCGCTCTTCATAACATTCTGGAGAATATGCAAATTGACATCATACAAACTGAGGCAGCAGACTTTGTGAAAATTAATATTTGTGTCATTCTCAAAACTTTTGGCCACAACTGTACACATGTTTATCAGATCTTATTGCGGGTGTAGTGAAATGCTCGTGTTTCTAGCTCCAACAGTGCAGTAATATCTAACAATTCACAACAATACACACAAACTAAAAGTAAAATAATGGAATTAAGGAATATATAAATATTAGGAGGAGCAACGTCGGAGTGGCATTGACTAAAATACACTAGAATAGAATACAGTATACACAGTTGAAGTCGCAAGTTTACATACACCTTAGCCAAATACATTTAAAATCAGTTTTTCACAATTCGTGACATTTAATCAGAGTAAAAATTCCCTGTCTAAGGTCAGTTAGGATCACCACTTTTTTTGAAGAATGTGAAATGTCAGAATAATAGTAGAGAGAATGATTTATTTCAGCTTTTATTTCTTTCATCACATTCCCAGTGGGTCAGAAGTTTACATACACTCAATTAGTATTTGGTAGCATTGACTTTAAATTCTTTAACTTGGGTCAAATGTTTCAGGTAGCCTTCCACAAGCATCCCAAAATAAGTTGGATGAATTTTGTCCCATTCCTCCTGACAGAGCTGGTGTAACTGAGTCAAGTTTGTAGGCCTCTTTGCTCGCACACGCTTTTTCAATTCTGCCCAAAAATGTTCTATATACCTTGACTTTGTTGTTCTTAAGCCATTTTGCCACAACTTTGCAAGTATGCTTGGGGTCATTGTCCATTTGCGACCAAGCTTTAACTTCCTGACTGATGTCTTGAGATGTAGCTTCAATATATCCACATAATTTCCCTCCCTAATTTGTGAAATGCAACAGTCCCTCCTGCAGCAAAGCACCCTCACAACATGATGCTGCCATCCCGTGCTTCACGGTTGGGATGGTGTTCTTCAGCTTGCAAGCCTCCCCCTTTTTCCTCCAAACATAATGATGGTCATTATAGCCAAACTCTTCTATTTTGGTTTCATCAGACCAGAGGACATTTCTCCAAAAAGTATGATCTTAGTCCCCATGTACAGTTGCAAACCATAGTCTGTCTTTTTTATGGCGGTTTTGGACCAGTGGCTTCTTCCTTGCTGAGTGGCCTTTCAGGTTATGTCGATATAGGATTTGTTTTACTGTGGATATAGATACTTTTGTGCCTGTTTCCTCCAACATCTTCACAAGGTCCTTTGCTGTTGTTCTGGAATTGATTTGCACTTTTCCCCCCAAGGAAGTTCATATCTAGGAGACAGAACGCGTCTCCTTCCTGAGCGGTATGACAGCTGCGTGGTCCCATGGTGTTTATACTTGCGTACTATTGTTTGTACAGATGAGCGTGGTACCTTCAGGCATTTGGAAATTGCTCCCAAAAATGAACCAGACTTGTGGAGGTCTACAATTCTTTTTCTGAGATCTTGGCTGATTTCTTTTGATCTTCCCATAATGTCAAGCAAAGAGGCACTGAGTTTGAAGGTAGGCCTTGAAATACATCCACAGGTACACCTCCAATTGACTCAAATGATGTCAATTAGCCTTCCAGAATTTTCTGGAATTTTCCAAGCTGTTTAAAGGCACAGTCAACTAAGTGCATGTAAACTTCTGACCCACTGGAATTGTGATACAGTGAATTATAAATGAAATAATCTGTCTGTAAACAATTGTTGTAGAAATGACTTGTGTCATTTACAAAGAAGATGTTCTAACCGACTTGCCTAAACTATAGTTTGTTAACAAGAAATTTGTGGAGTGATTGAAAAATGTGTTTTAATGACTCCAACCTAAGTGAATTTTAACTTCCGACTTCAACTGTACATATGAGATGAGTGAAGCAAACATTATTAAAGTGACTATTGTTCCATTATTAAAGTGGCCAGTGATTTCAAGTCTATGTATATGGAGCAGCAGCCTCTAAGGTGCATGCTTACGTAACTGTGTGGAAGCTGCCTAGTGAAGACTATTTAGCAGTCTGATGGCCTTGAGATAGTAGCTGTTTTTCAGTCTCTTGGTCCCAGCTTTGACGCACCTGTACTGACCTCGCCTTCAGGATGATAGTGGGGTGAACAGGCAGTGGCTCGGGTGGTTGCTGTCCTTAATGATCTTTTTGGCCTGCCTGTGACATCGGGTGCTGTAGGTGTCCTGGAGAGCAGGTAGTTTGCCCCCGGTGATGTGTTGGGCTGACCTCACCACCCTCTGGAGAGCCCTGCTGTTGCGGGCAGTGAAGTTGCCGTACCAGGCGGTGATACAGCCTGACAGGATGCTCTCAATTGTGCATCTGTAAAAGTGTGCGAGGGTTTTAGGTGCCAAACCAAATTTCTTCAGCCACCTGAGGTTGAATAGGCACTGTTGCGCCTTCTTCAACACATTGTCTGTGTGGGTGCACCTCTTCAGATCGTCAGTGATGTGTACGCAGAGGGAATTTGAAACTTTCAACCTGCTCCAGATGTTTAATATGAGCAGCTGATAAATAAATATAAGAACACTTATTTCACTCTACGCATTAACCACCATTTGAGGAGCATGCTCTCGCTCTGTGACAGGTGATATTCTGCCCAAACTCTGTATGTCATTGTCTCGCCAACCCTGTTCCTGCAGCTAACCAGAGCTTACTTTGGGAAGCCAAGTGAAATCTGTTCGGGAATGTTGATAGTAAGATGTTTTTGCAACAAAACATGTTTAAATAAACTGTTGACAGCCCCTCTGCACACTGTAGAAAGGAATAAAGGAGAGAGAGCAGGAGATGGAAATGCGTGGTGGTGAGATATTCTGTATAGCTAAAGGTAATGTGTCACCCAATTATTTATGAAAATATTTTTTTAAATCCCTATTACTTGTCTATTCAAAATCTGACTCAGAGCTCTAAAAGTGTTTAACATCAAATGAAAAATGTGGACAGTCCAGAAGGTGTTTGTGTCTCAGTTTGGGGTGGCCTCCGAACTTGAAACAATCTATGACACGTGTCCTATAAACAACTCCAAATATAGAGAATAGTGTTTAGAATCTCTGCAAGGAAACATGCTCAGTTACAGGCTCAGTCGGCTCCATTTGAGATCAACGACCTCGAGAAATCTTTGAGAACCAGCCAGTTCAACTTTTTAACTTGAGCTTTTATTTTTTTATTTGTTAGAATGCCATTCATGTTCAAAGCGTCTGTTAATTACAGCGAAATATTGTAACATTGATTTATGATCATGCATTGTTACTGTGATGTAGTTAAAGTTCATCAAAGCAAAGTTAAGTTCTACTATTGGTGGGAAAATCTTTCCTGGTTCCTGTCAGCTGTGGGAACCTTGTAGGCAGGAAGAGCCTATTTGGGACGACAATTAAACCTTCCATTTATATCAAGACCACTGATACACTGTGACACAAGTTACATTTATAATCGTGTGTGTGTGTACGTGTGTGTGTGTGCGTGTTTCTGTGTGTACGGAACTGAGAATCTGTTTGTTTGTGAAGATGACAGCCAGCCAGATATAAATGGTCAGTAATAAGATTCCTCATCTGGCAGAAAGCCCATCGTCAACATTTGATCTCTGCATTTAGCTCCCTGCTCGGTTACTAGTAACTTTGATAATGCTGCTGCTGTTGCTTTATAAAAGGGGTCAAAAAAAGATGACGTCAAATGAACTGTGTACCGTGCTCATTTTTGTTTGTCATAGAGTGGGCCCCTTCTTTTGGTATCTACTGTATATGTTCTCAGTCTATGGGTTCCGCTCCATACATGACAGTAGAGGGTGAGGGCAGGTCAGCTGAGGTCCAGACTGCCCTGCAACATTCTGTGTCTAGTCTAAGATTCTCTCAGATAGCACAGGACAGGAGAACTCTACATTTGTCACTGTACAAATAAACTTAAAGTCTAGATGTCTTTTTATGGTAGCATGGCAGCCTGACTTATTTCCCATGGCTAAAGCACCCGCCAGGCCAGACCAGGCCACACCAGAGAGGAGGTAGAGTACTCTGATGGTGGACTCATGTGCCAATGTTGGCTTCTTCTCCTCGGGTAACACTGACCTGGATTACATCCAGCTGTTTGATACAATACCCTCTGATGTTGACTAGAACCATTAACAACAACATGATTATCGAGTTTGTTCTTCAAAGTCATGGAAACTCATAAGGAATTATTAGACCCGTATATCAAGATAATGTGGTATGAAGTGCTTGTGTTTTGATAATGTAAGTACAGACAGACATGAACAGAGCACTTCAAACCTCTTGTAACGATTCAGTCACATCCTGTGTTCTGCGGTGAACTATCCTCCTATTGCTATGTTATTTCTTAGAAACAACAGTGTGAAATACATACGGCAAAAATTGTGGTTAGTCAGTGCAGAAGTCAGTGCAGATTAGAAATGTTTTGCAAAAGCATCATCCTTTTGACACTGACTATAATAAGCTGACTATAATAAGCTGTTGTTTTGCACTAAAGAGCTCTAAGGTTCTGAGGCTGTGCTTTTGAGAGTTTGCTCAACAGACTGTTGTAATATCTTGATAGCTGAAGAAAGACCGCAGTTAAAAACATTGTTTTTATACTAAAGAATGTGAAGGAAGACCAGCGTGTTCGAGGAAAGAATCAGTCTATATTCAACCCATTAGTTCTTTAAGTCGGCGTCTGAAATGGCACCCTTTTGTATACAGAAGTAGTGCACTATATAGTAAATAGGGTGCCATTTGGGTCACTGTCACTGTCTCCTGTAATGTGTTTTAAGTACCCTACTTCCTTCCCCATGCAGGGCAAATGGGCAACGCCAAACATAAACAGCAGTCAACGTTAACACTGATTTGTCTGCTTCCTCCTCACTATCAGCAGCACAATATTGTAGTTTATACAATCACATACAGTACGGGTTGGGGAAGTGGAATTGACTCTAAGCTAACACATTAACAATGCTTTGTCCCCTTCCTTCAAAGTAGTTGTGGATGGATGGTCCCCCTATGTTTAATCTGTTGCAAACAAGCTAACACAAAGTAGTTATGGTACCCTTGTGTTTTAGCTAACATAAAGTAGTTGTGAATGATCCCCTGTGTTTTAGCTGTACAGGGACAGCTGTATCAACATACTGTAGGCCTAACATGTACAGTGTAAACTGTGAATCTTGGCGGTGAAAACAGTGTGTACTGACTGAATACATGATGAAAACTAAACAATCCATCATGGGTTAGTCCTGTCACTCACTGGTTGCATCACCATCACTATGATAGACATTATCAATACATGAATCACATGGAGGACAAAGTGGCTGAAAATGGTTATGTGGGATGTTCATGTATTCATACTGTACTAGTATTTCCCAAATTGATGGTGTCGCAACCTATGACAATAACCCATCATGAGGCATTTTGCTTTCATTATTACATCAGGGGTCGAGAGACCGGGAGACAGGGGACATACAGCCTTAGTCATACACATACAGATGTGTTTGATCGCCCTCCTGCAGTGCATTAGTATATTTGAGATTTAAAAAGGCTTCTGATGTTTTTATTTCCACTTTCAAATTTCAGACTTGATTTTCTATAATGAAAAATGTATCAACCCCTTCAAAAATGGCCATTAATTAGAAACCACCTAATAATTCACATTCTCTATTGCTGCAGGATTATTTCCTGCTGTAGCAAACTGTCTAAAATGAAGATCGTACACCTGTAGGCCATATACCCCTGGCCTGAACCCTGCCAGTAATGCTCTGGAGTCATGGGCAGCAGAATTATAGAGAGAAACAGGCTATGAGGGGTCTATAACCAGAGTGTGAACTACGGGGGACACAGCAGGGTCTCAGACCCCCTGAATGAGACACATATCCCCTAAATGCAACAAAGGTCATTTTCCCAACTTTGATGGGTCTCTAAATAATGACAATTGAACCATTCTCCTATTTGTTTAAATGCAACTTGCACTGCTACGGTGGTAAATATAATTAAACGTATACCAAATTAAGCGAACACCCCCATCCCTGTGTCATGGTTTAAACCTATGTTTTCCATGAGGCTGCACTTGTCATCCCGGGACAGTCCCGTATCTCAGCCTCTTTTCAGATGACCCAACTTTTTTACTACAAAAAAAGGTAATTTTGTCAGCAAGACGAATCAATTAATTCAGGCTACAAGAGTGTCAGCCCAATGACAATAGCCACATGTCATTACACGTTTTGGAGTTTTGTAACAGATGTCTCTTTCTATTCATCAAAATGGCACAGTGCACATTGCACTCTTTGCTGGAAAGATTTTGGAGTGTACGAACATGCGCAGGTAGCCTACTTTTTAAAGTAAATTGCAGATGAAAACATCACTATTTGTTGTGTTCGTGCCAAATTAAAAGCTAATAAATGTTTTTACCGTTAAAATATGTCTTTACTATTAGGCCTAAAAAAACATTTAGCAAGCGTGTGTAAACATAGGAAGTCCAGTGGAAAAAATGGAGACCCCCCCCAATTCACACTCTGCATTATAGGAAAGGACAGACAACAAGCACAGCACTTACACAAATTACTGATGATTGGCTGAGAGAAATGGATGATAAAATGATTGTAGGGGCTGTCTTGTTAGACTTCAGTGCAGCTTTTGACATTATCGATCATAATCAAATCAAATGTCACTTGTCACATGCACCGAATACAACAGTGAAATGTTTACTTACAAGCCCTTAGCCCTTAATCAACAATGCAGTTAAGAAAATATCCCCCCACTCTCCCATGATTAATAAATAAATACAAATGTAATAAAAAAATAATGTAAGAGATAAGAAAAATAAATAATTAAAGAGCAGCAGTAAATAACAATAGCGGGGCTTTGTACAGGACAGGGGGTACCTGTTCAGAGTCAATATGTCAAAGTGCGGGGGCACCAGTGTTGAGGTAGTTGAGGTTATTATGTATATGCAGGTAGGGTTATGAAAGTGGCTATGCATAGATGATAACAGAGAGTAGCAGCAGCATAGGGGGGTGCAAATAGTCTGGGTAGCCATTTGATTAGCTGTTCAGGAGTCTTATGGCTTGAGAGTAGAAGCTGTTTAGACGCCTCTTGGACCTAGATTTGGCAGGAGAGGGCCTTCCTCTGACACTGCCTGGAGCTCAGAGCTCAGAGCTCCTGGATGGCAGGAAGCTTGGCCCTGGTGATGTACTGGGCCGTATGCATTACCCTCTGTAGTGCCTTGCGGTCAGAGACCATGCAGTTGCCATATGAGGCAGTGCTGCAACCAGTGCTCTTAATGGTGCAGCTGTAAAACCTTTAGAGGATCTGAGGACCTATGCCAAATATTGTCAGTCTCCTGAGGGGGAATAGGTTTTGTCTTGCCCTCTTCACGACTGTCTTGGTGTGCTTGGACCATGTTAGTTTGTTGGTGATGTGGACGCCAAGGAACTTGAAGCTCTCAACCTACTCCACTATAGCCCGGTCGATGAGAACGGGGGGCGCGTGCTCAGTCTTCTTTTACCTGTAGTCCACAATCATCTCCTTTGTCTTGATCATGTTGAGGGAGAGGTTGTTGTTCTTGCACCACATGGTCAGGTCTCTGATCGCCTCCCTATAGGCTGGCTCATCTTTGTCTGTGATCAGGCCTACCACTGTTGTGTCGTCAGCAACCTTAATGATGGTGTTGGAGTTGTGTTTGGCCACGCAGTCGTGGGTGAACAGGGAGTGCAGGAGGGGACTGAACACACACCCCTGAGGGGCCCCCGTGTTGTGGACCAGCATGGCGGATGTGTTGTTACCTACCCTTACCATGTGAGGGTGGCCCGTCAGGAAATCCAGGATCCAGTTGCAGAGGGAGGTGTTTAGTCCCAGGGTCTTTAGCTTAGTGATGAGCTTTGAGGGCACTATGGTGTTGAACGCTGAGCTGTAGTCGATGAATAACATTCTCCCATAGGTGTTGAGTCCAATGGAGATTGCATAATCTGTGGATCTGTTGGTGTGGTATGCATATTGGAGTTGGTAGGGTTTCTTGGTTAATGGTGTTGATGTGAGCCATGACCTGCCTTTCAAAGCATTTCATGGCTACAGATGTGAGTGCTATGGGTTGGTAGTCTTTTAGGCTGGTTACCTTAGTGTTCTTGGGCACAGGGACTATGGTGGGCTGCTTGAAACATGTTGGTATTACAGACTCAGACAGGGAGAGGTAGAAAATATTAGGGAAGACACTTGCGTGTTGGTCAGTGCATTCTCGGAGTACACGTCCTGGCAATCCGTCTGGCCCAGTGGCCTTGTTGACCTGTTTAAAGGTCTTACTCACATCAGCTGTGGAGAGCGTGATCACACAGTCATCCGGATGCTGTCATGCATGTTTCAGTGTTACTTGCCTCGAAGTGAGCATAGAAGTAGTTTAGCTCTTCTGGTAGGCTTGTGTATCTGGGAAGCTCTCGGCTGTGCTTCCCTTTGTAGTCTGTAATAGTTTCCAAGCCCTGCCACATAAGACGAGCGTTGGAGCCAGTGTAGTACGATTCAATCTTACCCCTGTATTGATGCTTTGCCTGTTTGATGGTTCGTCGCAGGGCATAGCGGGATTTCTTATAAGCTTCCGGGATAGAGTCCCACTTCTTGAAAGCGGAAGCTCTACCCTTTAGCTCATTGCTGAATGTTGCCTGTAATCCATGGCTTCTGGTTGGGGTATGTACGCACAGTCACTGTGGGGACGGTGTCCTCGATGCACTTATTGATGAAGCCAGTGACTAATGTGGTGTACTCCTCAATGCCATCGGAAGAATCCCAGAACATATTCCAGTCTGTGCTTGCAAAATAGTCCTGTAGTTTAGCATCTGCTTCATCTGATCACTTTTTTATAGACTGAGTCACTGGTGCTTCCTGCTTTAATTTTTTCTTGTAAGCAGGAATCAGGAGGATAGAGTTATGGTCAGATTTCCTAAATGGGGGGCGAGGGAGAGCTTTGTAGACATCTCTGTGTGTGGAGTAAAGGTTGTCTAGAATTTCTTTCCCTCTGGTTGCAAGTTTTACATGCTGACAGAAATTCGGTAAAACCTATTTAAATTTCCCTGCATTAAAGTCACTGACCACTAGGCGCACCGCTTCTGGATGAGTGTTTTCCTGTTTGCTTATGGTGGAATACAGCTCATTGAGTGTGGTTTAAGTGCCAACCTCATTCTGTGGTGGTATGTAGACAACTAAGTAGATAGTGTGGTCTACAGCTTATCATGAGATACTCTACCTAAGGTGAGCAAAACTTTGAGACATCCTTAGATATCATGCACCAGCTGTTGTTTACATAAATGTATAGGCCCCCGCCCCATGTCTTACCAGAGGCTGCTGTTCCATCTTGCCAATAGAGTGTATAACCCGCCAGCTGTATGTTCTTCGTGTCGTCGTTCAGCCACGACTCAGTGAAACATAAGATATTACAGTTTTTAATGTCCCGTTGGTAGGATATACGTGCTTTTAGTTCGTCCCATTTATTTTCCAGCGATTGAACGTTAGCTATCAGAACAAAAGGCGAGGACAGATTAGCCACTCGTTTCCTGATCCTCGCAAGGCACCCTGATCTTTTGCCTTGAAATCTCAGTTTCTTTATCCAGCGAATCACGGGCATTGGGGCCTGGTCAGGCGTCCGACTCATTGAAGAAGAACTCTTCATCCAATTTGAGGTGAATAATCCCAATTCTGATGTGCATAAGCACTTTTCGGTCATAAGAGACGGTAGCAGCAACATTATGTACAAAACAAGTTACGAACATATCTAAAAAACAAACAAAATAGCATGATTGGTTGAGAGACGATAAGATGGCAGCCCTACCCTCCGGCGTCATCATTAACTGAAAAACGAATGTTTTATGGCTTTACACCCCCTGCTATAATGTGGATACAGAGTTACTTGTCCAACAGAACACAGAGGGTGTTCTTTAATGGAAGCCTCTCAAACAAGACCAGTGTGTCTATGTATGCGGATGACTCAACACTATACATGTCAGCTACTACAGTGACTGAAATGACTGCAACACTTAACAAAGAGCTGTAGTTCGTTTTGGAATGGGTAGCAAGGAATAAGTAAGTCCTAAATATTTCCAAAACTGAAAGCATTGTATTTGGGACGGTTCATTCACTAAACCCTAAACCTCAACCATGTCTCGTAATGAATAATGTGGAAATTGAGCAAGTGGAGGTGACTAAACTGCTTGGAGTAACCCTGGATTTTAAACTGTCATGGTTAAACATATTGATACAACAGTAGCTAAAATGGGGAGAAGTCTGTTCATAATGAAGTGATTCTCTGCCTTCTTAACAACCCTATTAACAAGGCAGGTCCTACAGGCCCTGGTTTTGTCGCATCTAGACTACTGTTCAGTAGTGTGGTCTGGTGCCACAAAGAGGGCCTTGGTAAAATTGCAGTTGGCAAGGCAGCATGGCTGGGCCTTAAATGTGCACGGAGAGCTAACATTAATGACATGCATGTCAATCTCTCCTGGCTCAAAGTGGAGGAGAGATTGACTTCATCATTACTTGTTTTTGTAAGAGGTTTTGAGAAGCTGAATGTACCGAGCTGTCTGTTTAAAATACTAGCACACAGCTCAGACACCCATGCATACCCCTCAAGACATGCCATCAGAGGTCTCTTCACAGGCCCCGAGTCCAGAACAGACTATGGGAGGCGCACAGTACTACATAGCTGCTTTGGCAGCAGCTAATGGGGATCCCTAATAAATACAAAAACAAATGCCGTACATTTGTTTTACAGTATTAACTATGGTGCATTGTGGGAAAATGTTGTCCGTGGGGAAAGAGTTCCTGGCTTAATAAAATAATTTAAAGCATGCCTTGTAAGAGGCTATTTTTGTTGCACCCGTGAGTGAGAATGCTGTACCTCACACAATATCATAATATACTGGATTTTAGGAAATCTACAAACCTTGTTGTAAAACTCTACAGCAACTAACTGGCCAATTGCTGCCAGTAAGTTACTGTAAGTCAGAATGTAGTACCATACCACATTTTGAATGCCAAAAACCTTTAGAGCACTGGTGGGTGCATGGCATTGTTGTTTCTCGCTCATTAATATATATTGTTTGAGGCTATATTTGTTTCATCTGTCAGTGAAAGTGCTGTACCAATATAAGCAAAATGTGGTAGTGGTTCCCTAATAATTACATTTATAGTAGGCCCTGTGGGCAGTCAGGGAAAATGGACGAGCTTACCTGCACGGCAGGAAGGACACGGTCAGCAGGCTCCAGAGGAAGTGTGATAACACAAAGGCGAAGTGTTAAGTATAGACCTATGTCCCGGAATACAAGCCAATTGGGATTACTTATTGAAAAAAAATCTACTTTATCACTTGAGAACCTTGATATGGAGTCGGATAGTGGGAGTTCAGAGATTGAATCTGCCAAAGTGAAGAGGAAGAACCTCTGTTGACAGGTGTGGGGAAGGCTTCCAAGCCTCACCCCAATGAACAGGAAAATGCCCAAGATGACTCTGAGTATGTTTCGTGGAGAAAGTAGAGTTATGTCTTTTGGCCGACGCCCATTTGTGGTATCGGGCAAGGTGGAGAAGAAGTTGGGTGTTGTTAACTCGGTTAGTGCAGAAAGTGTCATATGCTATGGCACTGAGGAAAGAAGAGGATGGTGGGCAAAGGGTGAAGGTGTCTGAGAGGATACCAGGAAATAGTAGGCCAGGACTGAGTGACCCGAACAGTCTGTGGTTTAGCAAGGTTGGTTTGTTGGCGTTCATTGCCATGGTAATTAACAGTACAGGACAGATGTAAAGGAAGTCGTCAAACTAGTAGTAGCAGCAGCAGAAAAATTATTATGAGTGAAAGATTTGAAAGCAGAAGAATTATAGGAGGTGTTGAAGGAAGGAGTCCCGTCCTCCAAGATGGAGAGGAGTAGGAACAGTTAGGGCAAAATAGTGGGATAAGAGGGGGGTTGGGGTTTTGGTTTTACAGCCATTTTTATTCCCAGTTCCCTTTATTTATTTATTGTCACATTGTGGAACACACATTCCGAACTGAGGAAAGCAGCAAGAAGCCAAAAAACATCTAGTCTGCCGAAAATGTACACAAAAAATGATAATTACATTTATAAAGGGGACAGATCAGAGTGGTAGCAATTCGCAACCCTTTAATTGTTGAGTGTCTAGCCATGTCATTTTGATCTGTTTTGCCTTGTAGCCACTGCCAGCTTAGAAGCCTTTGTTAAGACTTATTAAAGTGCAAGTTATAGAGAACACCAAATATCAGTTGGTATGCTGTAATATATAATTAAATATTCACTTTTAGCAATTGCTGATTTTATTTTCTGTATAATTCATCAATAAAGTACTGTATTGCTGTTTTCTATATATACTGAACAAAACTATAAACGCAGAATGTAAAGTGTAGGTTCAATGTTTCATGAGCTGAAATAAAAGATCCCAGAAATTGTCCATACACACAAAAAGCTTATTTCCCTAAAATGTTGTGCACAAATTTGCTTGCATCCCTGTTAGTGAGCATTTCTCTTTTGCCAAGATAATCCATCCACCTGACAGTTGTGGCATATCAAGAAGCTGATTAAATGGCATGATCATTACACATTACACACATTTTTATCTGTTTTGCCCTGTAGTCACTGCCAGTTTGGAAGCGTTTGTTTAGGCCTCTAGTCGTCTAAGTGATATAAAACACCTAGTATTCATTCAAATGCTATAATATACAAATGCCTACAGCCAACCCGCTTGCTCTAATTTGTTGTAACTGCAGTAAAATACTGTGTAAATAACATTGTTTACGTTTGATAGTATCTTTTGCTGTATTGTACATTGCTCTGGCATCAAGTTACCGTGAATATCTCAGTATTGGTTTAGCACTATACAGAGACAGTCAGACATATATCATAAGATATTTCATTGTAATTACAATTATTTTGAAGACCAATGTTTCCTTAACTATAACAACATTATCAGTAACGGTTACAGAAACGTTTTACTTTCTATGACAGTGAAATATGTATTTTTTATCAACTTTGGTTGAATGCACTGACTGTAAGTTGCTAAGAACAAGAGCGCCTGCTAAATGACCAAAATCTAAATGTACAAATATAACTGGCACAGAACACTGGTTGATATGTCGCTGCATTGGTAATTCCAGTAAAATATTGTAAATTAAATTACAGTAACATTTTTGGTACTGTAAAATGGCTTACAGTGACTGTACTGTAAAATCAATTATTTGCCAATTGCTGCCAGTAGGTTACTGTACATTTTACAGGACTTTTTTTACGCAAGCACACACACACACACACAGACACACACACACACATACACACACATACAATTACTGTACACTATGTGTCAGGCCAGGCGAAGGGCCATCATGAATGGACTTCTCAACCGTTTACTCTATGGACTTGTTTTGCCCATCAAACTGCCCACTTTTCTCCAGGACGTTTACAACCACTAAGCGTATCAAACAAACTGATATACTGTTCTACTTCCATTACCAAACACAGCTGCAGTATTTCTCCAGACCTGTGTTGCTATTACAAATTATTTTAAATTCTTCCTCTGTTATATTCAGCTTGCCTAGCGAAATGGAACCCATAGAATAGTCCCAAAATGGTAAACCCCACCCATGTGGCACTGCAGACAGGCTAAAGCAAACACTCAGAGTATTTAGAAGATTTCAAATAGAATTTGAATCCAGGTCTGAAGTACTGTATGGTGTGGTTCCCTTGACTCCCTGACTCAGCAGCCAAGATAGCCTCCCATGGCACTATTAAGGAACATCTAACGTACTAACGTCTTCTAACTTTTCTGCTCATACACAGCTGGTAATTAAAATGATGACAAGAAGTGGGCAGTTTCCCAAATGGCACCATATTCCCTACATAGTGCACTACTTTTAACCTTTAACCAGGGCCAAAAGTGCTCTGGTCAAAAGAAGTGCACTATGTAGGAAATATGGTGCCATTTGGAAGGTAGTAGTAGTCATGGAGCCCTTGCTTAGTAACTACATACATCATTTAATAATTCAACATCAGGACTCAGAAGCATCTGAACCCATGTCTGGGAAGGTATTAGAGGAGTGCTGTGTTGGTTTCCTACTATAGGCTACCCATGAAGTCACCTAAAAGAAGAGCCTGCTGGATGTCAGCGCAGCAGCAGACCTGGGTTCAAATACTATTTGAAATCTTTCAAATACTTTTAGCATTTGCTCTAGTCTTCCTGGAGTGGGGTTTCCAGTTTTGTGACTATTATAATGGGTACGTTGTGCGAGGCAAGTTCAATCAAATCCAGCTAAATTATTTGAAACGATTTCAAATAGTATTTAAACACGTCTGCTCAGCAGTGGTAGTAATGACATAGGAAGCTAGCCAGGCGAGGTATAGGAAGGACACCCACATGTGGTAGAGCACAACTAGACGTATAGTTATAAAGGTCAGAACAGATGACACTCAACTACTGTTCTCCTTCCCCCCTTCTAACACCCAGGTGGCGACACGTACAGTGCCTTGCGAAAGTATTCGGCCCCCTTGAACTTTGCGACCTTTTGCCACATTTCAGGCTTCAAACATAAAGATATAAAACTGTATTTTTTTGTGAAGAATCAACAACAAGTGGGACACAATCATGAAGTGGAATGACATTTATCGGATATTTCAAACTTTTTTAACAAATCAAAAACTGAAAAATTGGGCGTGCAAAATTATTCAGCCCCTTTACTTTCAGTGCAGCAAACTCTCTCCAGAAGTTCAGTGAGGATCTCTGAATGATCCAATGTTGACCTAAATGACTAATGATGATAAATACAATCCACCTGTGTGTAATCAAGTCTCCGTATAAATGCACCTGCACTGTGATAGTCTCAGAGGTCCGTTAAAAGCGCAGAGAGCATCATGAAGAACAAGGAACACACCAGGCAGGTCCGAGATACTGTTGTGAAGAAGTTTAAAGCCGGATTTGGATACAAAAAGATTTCCCAAGCTTTAAACATCCCAAGGAGCACTGTGCAAGCGATAATATTGAAATGGAAGGAGTATCAGACCACTGCAAATCTACCAAGACCGTCCCTCTAAACTTTCAGCTCATACAAGGAGAAGACTGATCAGAGATGCAGCCAAGAGGCCCATGATCACTCTGGATGAACTGCAGAGATCTACAGCTGAGGTGGGAGACTCTGTCCATAGGACAACAATCAGTCGTATATTGCACAAATCTGGCCTTTATGGAAGAGTGGCAAGAAGAAAGACATTTCTTAAAGATATCCATAAAAAGTGTCGTTTAAATTTTGCCACAAGCCACCTGGGAGACACACCAAACATGTGGAAGAAGGTGCTCTGGTCAGATGAAACCAAAAATTGGACTTTTTGGCAACAATGCAAAACGTTATGTTTGGCATAAAAGCAACACAGCTCATCACCCTGAAAACACCATCCCCACTGTCAAACATGGTGGTGGCAGCATCATGATTTGGGCCTGCTTTTCTTCAGCAGGGACAGGGAAGTTGGTTAAAATTGATGGGAAGATGGATGGAGCCAAATACAGGACCATTCTGGAAGAAAACCTGATGGAGTCTGCAAAAGACCTGAGACTGGGACGGAGATTTGTCTTCCAACAAGACAATGATCCAAAACATAAAGCAAAATCTACAATGGAATGGTTCAAAAATAAACATATCCAGGTGTTAGAATGGCCAAGTCAAAGTCCAGACCTGAATCCAATCGAGAATCTGTGGAAAGAACTGAAAACTGCTGTTCACAAATGCTCTCCATCCAACCTCACTGAGCTCGAGCTGTTTTGCGAGGAGGAATGGGAAAAAATGTCAGTCTCTCGATGTGCAAAACTGATAGAGACATACCCCAAGCGACTTACAGCTGTAATCGCAGCAAAAGGTGGCGCTACAAAGTATTTTCTTAAGGGGGCTGAATAATTTGGCACGCCCAATTTTTCAGTTTTTGATTTGTTAAAAAAGTTTGAAATATCCAATAAATGTCGTTCCACTTCATGATTGTGTCCCACTTGTTGTTGATTCTTCACAAAAAAATACAGTTTTATATCTTTATGTTTGAAGTCTGAAATGTGGCAAAAGGTCGCAAAGTTCAAGGGGGCCGAATACTTTCGCAAGGCACTGTATCTTTTTGTGCCTGGCAGATATCTCAGCTTAGATGTCAGCTTACCACCTCAAGGTCAACCACGTCAAAACGGCACTGCTCTCTATCTCAGGGAAGGCCTGCCCGCTCCAAGACCTCTTCATCATGGTTGACAACTTCACGGTGCCTTCCAGAGTGCAAATAAACTTGGCTGGACCCTGGACAACACCCTGTCGTTCTCATCAAAGCAGTACTCTTTCCTCTTTTATCCTATCATCTCTAACCTTAATCCTTCTCCCTCCTGTCTTCTGATTCTGCCTCTTCGACCCTACAGTCCTCCCTTTCCACATCCTTTGACTCTGTCCCCTTTCCTCCTGCCCGCTCGACCCCATCCCCTCCTGCATTCTCCTGTCCATGTCTGGAGACCTTCTCCCATTCCTCACTTCCCTAATTAACTCATCCCTGACCACTGGCTGCGTCCCCTTTCACTTCAAAAAGGCCCGAGTCGGACTGAGTTCCAGGCACTTGTCACCTCCTGTCTGGACTACTGCAACTCACTGTTGGCTGGGCTTCCCCTTGTGCCATCAAACCCCTACAACTTATCCAGAACACTGCAACCGACCTGGTGTTCAACCTTCCCAAGTTCTCTCATGCCCGCTCCTCAGCACACTCCACCGGCTTCCAGTCGATGCGTAACAGGCCACGGTACATGCCTACGGAGCAGCAAGAGGAATTGCCAGCAAGCAAAAACGTTCATATTGCTTCAATGATGATTATGCAGCTTTATGAAATGTATAATATATGGTGACTAAGACTAAGTCGTGGGTGGGTATCTCTCACATTCACTCGAAAGACATGCTGGGAAATATGCACCCTACATTTTTAAAAAAATATCCTTCACGATTTTGGCAATAAAGCCCTAGAGTTGAATGAACGTGGATGAAAATGTTGTCTCTGCATGCAATGTTTGAAGGAAGTTGCTAACTAGCGATAGCGTAATTGCTAGCTAGCGCTAGCACAATGACTGGAAGTCTATGGTGTCATTGTGCTAACGCAAGTTAGAATTGTCGCGAAAGTACCTCTAACTTTCTTCTGTCACGAACCGGCTCAAAGCCCGTAACAAAAAAGGAGACAACGTGGAGGATAAGGAATAACAAAAATATATTTTTTAACTGAAGTAACCTGTATACAATAAACAATGGTGTGTTTAGTCAGTAATCAGTAGTGTAAGTGAGTGGTTGCGTGTATAGATGTGATAATGAGCAGCCAAAGCAACCAGCCCAATTTTCTTTTTGCCACAACCAAAGTCAAACGGTGTGTCTGCATGAAGAAAGTCTCCTCAAAGACTTTCTTGAGGTGTGTCCCATTTCGCTGACGGCCCTCCCGGCTCCGCCCACCGACATCCAAAAAGAATTCAGCGGGGAGAGTAGGATGGTTGTCACACTTCATACTGGATGCAAAGACATAAAAATGGTTTCCATGTTCATCTGACTCTGGGGAAGTAGTTAAAGGGCATTGCCAAAATCCTGACGCATCCCTTTAAAACAACAACTCCAAAAAAGACTTTAACCCTAACACTAAAGTTGGAATTTGCAACAACCATGGTGTTAGGGACCAACACTCTAAGGTTGTGAGCACTTTAACACTATTTTGGTGGGTAATAATTTCTACAAAAGTGTTCAATTCAACACTGTGAGTGTTAAAATTCTGTTCACTCACTCACTCACACACAGTGTAGGGTCAAGCCAAACAGAGGCCTGTGGAGGGAAGCTGTTGAAGTTCAGACTGTTTATGGGATAACAGGAAATAACAGGCCTCTGATGAAGAGATAGAGATAATAGGTCTGTCAAAACCTCCCTGTGGTGTTTGAGTCTTAGAAGAGGAAGTAAAGAGGTTTTTAAACAGAGAGAGGCTGTTCAAAATCAAACCATTGTTAAATACATAGTATGCTTGTAAGATAAGATTATTGATGTGCTACTTTGGGTTCATGGAGTGAACTTTGTCGTTCCATATTAATTGTGATAAGAGACAAGACATGCATTTTAGTACTGTAATGAAACAAATATGAACGTGTGGTTTTCTTCAAACAAAGGAAACAAACTGACAACATGGAATGTACGAAAAATCTGGAAAATCTGGAAAATCTGGAAAAAAAAAGGAACAGCGATTGTTAGTATTATTCTGATAACTCTATGGATGTTGTGCTCCCTCCATTCCTTCCTCCCTCTCTCTCTCTCTCTCTCTCTCTCTCTCTCTCTCTCTCTCTCTCTCTCTCTCTCTCTCTCTCTCTCTCTCTCCCCCATTCCCTCCCTCTCTCCATCCGCTGACCTCATTGTGATGGCTTTCCTGCACTCTTACTATCTCACAACTACAACTCCCTGTGTGTGTGTGTGTGTGTGTGTGTCCTATCCTATATCCGGCTGCAGCGAGACAGCCCCACACATACATGCATCACTCCGCCATTACCCATCCAGGAACCAAGGCTGCGCCATACTCAAACTGCTGAGTGATTAAAGGTTGAGTTTGAAGCTAGCGATGACTCATGGAGTGAAGTCATGCTCTGTTGGTCTGTGAGAGAAGGGAGAGGTTTCCATATGTGCGTTAGGATAGCTATCTCTAGTATTCCCTACTCCCCCATTCTCTGTTTCATACTGCTAGGGCTGGCCATTTATGTGCACAGTCCTTTTACCTACCTGCTGTTATGCATGGAAGTCTGTTAGGCCTTGAGGGCTATGGAAAGCATTTCAGAGTAGGAGTGCTGATCTAGGATCAGAAAAAAATTATCTTAGATCAGTATTCCGACTGAGATCTTTTGTAAAGAGAGCCCTTTGTGGGCTACACTATAGCCAACAGTATATATTAATGTTAGTTCATGGACACCCTACTTTCAGCATTATTAACCTTCCATAACAGTCTACCCAGCAGCACACATGGGAGGAAAGCTATTGTTTCTGAGCTGCATGAGGAGAATTACAATAAAGTCAGAATACAGACGACAAGGCTCCTCAAGACCATGGAGGAGGGTTGGGGAGGAAGGCATAGTGTTTGGAGGGAGGCAGGGGATGGGGGGTATTTTCCTGTCCCAAAGCAATAGGAGAAAGAGGGAGGATGGGGAAGGGAGACGTGGAAAGTCACACACCAACCACTTCCAGTACGATAAGTACGACGGGCGTAGCATAATGAAATATCAGGAAGTGAGGGACAAAAAAAGTGTTGCCGTGTTTTTCTTGTTTGTGACATTCGTTAATTGAGCTGTGTACATTAATCTGAGATGAGTGTGGCAGCTGTGACTGAGTGGTAATGACTGGCAGTGGTGCCCCAGCTCTGGGCCCCCAACATCCCCACTGTTGCCCATTGGTCCCCAGCCCTTAGAACAGCTGTCCTGGCCTACAGGCAAGAGACAAGAGTCTGGACTGGAGGAGAAGGAGGGGGGAAGAGGAGGGAAGAGAGGGGAGGTAGAGGAGTAGGACGAGGCAGGAGGAAAAGGGTCCTGCCAGCTGGGAGAGATGAGACAACTCTCTCAACAAGAGAAGGGGGAGTGGTTGGGTGGGTAACTCTATCACTCTCACTGGAACCCTTGGAGGGAGGAGGGAGAGATAATTCACAACATCCATGGGGACATGCCTAGAGGAGAGAGTCCACCTCCGGAGTGTTGGCTGGCTGGTAGAGGGGCAGAAACTGCTTACATCTGTAGTTACAGAGATGGAAATGTCCTGTGTCAGAAAGGAGGCAGAGGGACCTCTACCTCAGTGAGTAGTACAGAGAGGGAGATGTCCTCTCTGTCAGAGAGTCAGTCAAACATGAGGAAGGGGGCCTCAGCCTCTCTTCAGAGAGAAATGTCCTGCTGCTCCTCTTTGCAGGGTGTAGCACACAGAGATAAATGTCCTGCTGCTCCTCTCTCCAGGCTGTACTACACCGAGAGAAATGTCCTGCTGCTACTCTCTGCAGGGTGTAGCACAGAGAGAAATGTAATTTGTTATACAGGAGGAAGGGGAACTCTGATGACAGGGCCTCGGGAAGAGGAAGCACTTTTGGGCTGACCGTGACTTCAGAGAATATGACTGGCAGAGTTCAGGGGTCGACAATCGGTGCATGTTCCCTGTCTCCCATAAAGCCATTCTCTGTGATGAATGTATTATTTACTATTCTAAGCTGGGTGGTTTGAGCCCTAAATGCTGATTAGCTGAAAGCAGTGGTAAATCAGACCGTGTACCACGGGTATCACAGAAAAATGACTTTTTAATGGTCTAATTACGTTGGTAAGCAATTTATAATAGCAAAAGGCACCTCTGGGGTTTGTGGTATATGGCCAATATACCACGGATAAGGGCTGTATCCAGGCATTCCGCGTTGCGTTGTGAATAATAACAGCCCTTAGCTGTGGTATATTGGTCATATAGCACGTCCTTAGGCCGTATTGCTCCTTTTCTGTGTCTATTACCCAATTTTCATCACATCGCATTTCACATCGCATTACAAAATATTCTTTCTTCATAGAGCATTCCTGTTACATTACATGAATTCCAATTTGTTGCGGCTAACGTTAGCTAGGCTAGCTAGGTGGCTAACATTAGCTAGGCTAGGAGTTAAGTTAGGGTGAAGGTTAGAGTTAGGTTTAGGGGTTAGGGGTTAAGGTTAGGGCTAGTTAATATGCTAGCTAATAGTTAAAGGGTTAGGTTTATGAGTTAGGTATAGGGTTATGGTTATGGTTAGGGTTAGCTAACAGGCGAAGGAGGGGTACAGTGCTCTGTGACAAGGGCTCTGTGCAGGCCAGTCAAGTTCTTCCACACCGATCTCAACAAACCATTTCTGTATGGACCTCCCTTTATGCACAAGGGCATTATCATGCTGAAACAGGAAAGGGCCTTCCCCAAACTTTTGCCACAAAGTTGGAAGCACAGAATCATCTAGAATGTCATTGTATGCTGTAGCGTTAAGGTTTCCCTTCACTGGAACTCAGGGGCCTAGCCATGAAAAACAGCCCCAGACCATTATTCCTCCTCCACCAAACTGTACAGATGGCACTATGCATTCAGCACTCGGCGGTCCCGTTCTGTGAGGTTGTGTGGCCTAATCACTTTGCGGTTGACCCATTGTTCCTCCTAGACATTTCCATTTCCCAATAACAGCACTTACAGTTGACCAGGGCAGCTCTAGCAGGGCAAACATTTGATGAACTAACTTGTTGAAAAGTTGGCATCCTATGACAGTGCCACTTTGAAAGTCACTGAGCTCTTCGGTAAGGCCATTCTACTGCCAATGTTTGTCTAAAGAGAATGCATGGCTGTGTGCTCGATTTTATAATAGCAAAAGGAACCTCTGGGGTTTGTGGTATATGGCCAATATACCACGGGTAAGGGCTGTATCCAGGCATTCCGCGTTGCAAATAATAACAGCCCTTAGCTGTAGTATATTGGTCATATAGCACGTCCTTAGGCCTTATTGCTCATTTTCTGTGTCTATTACACAATTTTCATCACATCGCATTTTGTGTAGCTGAATCCACTAATGTGAAGGTGTGTCCACATACGTTTGTGTAGTTGCAAAGTAGCTAAAAAGTACAATTGTAGTAGTCAAAATGCTAAAGTTATTCATGATGAGATTCAAACAACCTTTGGGTTGCTAGACGTTCACATTGTATGCCAACCCAACCTTCCCGACCAATCTCCCTCCTATCGTTTCTGTCTTAAGTAACCTACTGTCTTTATCTGTGATTGAAGTGCACTGTATACAAAATCGTGTACTGCACATCAAAATATATACTTTTTCGTGTGCCTGTCACAGATTTCCAACAAGCAATTTGTGTCAATTTCACAATAATCTGTGATACTGGGCCGACTGGAGAACATGCTCCAGTACATTCGGCAGGTAGCCTAGTGGTTAGAGCATTGGCCCAGTATCCGAAAGGTTGCTGAATTGAATCCCTGAGCTGGCAAGGTAAACATCTGTCGTTCTGCCCCTGAGCAAGGCAGTTAACCCACTGTTCCCCGGACGACGAAGACATGGATGTCGATTAAGGCAGCCCCCCACACCTCTCTGATTCAGAGGCAATTTCATAAATGTGTCAAGTGCAGCGTCTGGTTGCTCCTCATTACACACCACAGACCAGAAAATATGATTTAAATCATCAACATATGAATCACTACAAAACTTATTGTATGACCTCTTATACATTATATTAGACCCAGCCTTTGGAACTTTGGTTTTCCTAGATATGGCTATTATATTGTGATCACTACATCCTATGGATTTGGATACTGCTTAAAAGCACATTTCTGCAGCATTAGTAAAGTTGTGATCAATACATGTTGATGATTTCATTCCTGTGCTGTTTGTAAATACCCTGGTAGGTTGACTGACAACCTGAACCAGGTTACAGGCACTGGTTACACTTTGAAGTTTTTTCTTGAGTGGGCAGCTTGATGAGAACGAGTCAATATTTAAATCACACAGAAAATATACTTCTCTGTTGATATCACATACATTATCAATCATTTCACACATATTATCCAGATACTGACTTCTAGCTCTTGGTGGTCTGTAGCAGCTTCCCACGAGAATGGGCTTTAGGTGAGGCAGATGAATCTGTAGCCATATTACAGTTTTTTCCAACTGCTTACACAAGTTTTCAAAACGGTCTCCTTTTTTTCAAAACTCTACACACAATTCTCAAAACTGCACACACAAAATGCTAAATGCCTCACATCTCCTTCAAAATGTAACACTGCATTTAAAATGCCATTAACACATCAAGCATTTGCATCAAATGGCAAACACTGCTTTCATAATGCTAAATTTTTGGATACACCATGTAAACACTGTTGTTCTAAATCTAAAGCTCTTTGGTCTTTCACTGGCTTATATCTACATTTCAATACAATGTTCTACAGTGAAAGTAATTGGCTGAGAGGGGTAACAAGTACACTGTAAACACCAATGCAATGTAGAAACAGAAAATATTTATTAGGCCAAACATTGCTGTTGTATACAGTAGCATACAACAAAACCATAAACATATGTAAACCAAAAGTATATTCTTTAGAATACAGTAAAGAACACAATTGTGTGTGTGGCGTCCCAAGGGGGCAGTACAGGAATTGGTAGGGGGGGGGCAGTCACCAGTGCTAAGCTACGCTTCCTCTCTTCTCCGGCCTGAGTCTGGCCACGATACTTCGTCCACATCACAAGATAGGTTTTCTCTTGCCAAACATCGAGGGAAGAATCTCCTAGCATGGCGTATCCAACCTTAGACAGAGGCAACCTCTATGTCCCCACATAGACAATATTTATAATTGCAGTCTCTTGTACATCTGTAAACAAGCGTCCTCGTCCTCCATGATGTCTTTGCCTTTCCACTCTGTATAGAATTCAAACACAGTATGTGTTCAGCATAGGAACTGTAAACAATGTACAAACAAATGTAGTACAGCATGATAACCAACCTTATTCATTCAATGCAGTGCAGTAAATGGATGGCTTAGAGTTACAAATGTTTATGCTATACTATGAAGTCATACATATTTTACAGTACATTACTGTAATGCTAAAATAGTCATTAGATAGTTCCATACCTGTTCTCATTTCTGAAGGTTCGAATTATGGACACCACTGTAAATCGACTCAAATTGGGCTGGACTCTCAGTCCAGCCTCTCTCATGGTCAAACCGTGGTTGATCACATGATCAACTAATTTTGCCCTAATCTCATTAGAGATGCCTCTCCTTCCTTCTCTTCTTTGCCCTCGTCCTCTTCCTCTCCCTCCTACTCCTCTTGCTCTCTGTCCATTGTTGGCATCCATTGTTCAAAACAGGTAATCTGACCTTTGACCTATTTATAGGCCTACACTACAGTAAAGCAGTGATTGGTTAGTGATCAGTTAAGCTATTAGTGTTTGCACATGTGAGGAGTGTGTGTGTGACCTGGTGAATAAGTGTAGCATTTTGATTGGTTGTGTTTGGAAAAGGAAAGCAAGTCACTTCCTGTTAGATTTTTGTGTTTTAGGTTGAGAATTGTGTGTAGTATTTTGAAAAAAGTGTTTTATGCAATTGACAATTGAGTCAAAGGCTGAGAAATAGCTTATGGTTTTTCACATTTGGTGTGTAGTTTTGCACTTTGAGTGAGAAGTTAAAAAAATCGTGTGACATGAAAAGATTTTGTGTGTAAGCAGTTGGAAAAAACTGTAATTCAACAGTATTTAACATTAGATTGTCTCTAAGCTTTACAGGAATGTGGTTCTGAATATAGACCGCAACACCGCCTCCGTTGGCATTTCTGTATTTTTGGTAGATGTTATAACCATGTATTGCTACCACTGTATCATCAAAGGTATTATCTAAGTGAGTTTCAGAGTCAGAATATGAATGTCATCTGTTACAAGCAAGTTGTTGACTTATTTCTATTGTAGCTGATAGTGCAGGATGAGCTACACAAAGTGGTCTTCCTACTAGGACACACTGCCTTAGTGCTAATGCAGCATTGAAATGTGTGGACAGAGTCCAGGAGCCAAGATGATTTGGATGGACTCTGTCATTCCTGTAGACCAGGTATTCCCAAACCCCTGCCATCAGGGGTAAGCCAAATAAAAATGTGATTCACATTTTAAAAATATATATACACCCTACCATTCAAAAGTTTGGGGTCACTTAGATATGTCCTTGTTTTTGAAAGAAAGCACATTTTTCATCCATTAAAATATCATCAAATTGATCAGAAATACAGTGTAGACATTGTTAATGTTGTAAATTACTATTGTAGCTGGAAACAGCAGATTTTTAATGGAATATCTACATAGGCGTACATGGGCGCTCCAAGGATCGGAACCCGAGATAGAAGCCACCGGAAAGGGAGAGAGAACAGAGGACAAAGACCCAGGTACCTCCGGATCGGATCTTGCATGGGAAGCCCCCAAGGAAGAAGGCGCTGGAACCTCTGGATCCAGGGAGGCAAACTGTGCATTCTATGGTAATCTACTGTAATCAGTTTATACAGTATTATTCTGTTGATTAATACAGTAAGTTACTGTGGGTGCTTGCATGCTTGCGTGTGTGCGTGCGTGCGCGCGAGCGTGTGTGTGTGTGTGTGTACCTTGATCATTCAAAAAATCTCTCTTTCGGACTCTTTCTTTTACACAGAATCACAGTAACATTAGCTACATGGTGGATTTGTTTGATTTGTGCTTCCAAGTTTATGATTTTCCTATTTTATAAAAACAAATATTGAAGTTTTATGATAGACATCTAACATTGCCTGACTCTGATAACTGTTGCCATAATGACTGAGCCCTACAAGGTGTGCCAAGGCAGTTTCAGATCGGTATCAGAGATCATTTGGGTAGTGTGTGTGTGTGTGTGTGTGTGTGTGTGTGTGTGTGTGTGTGTGTGTGTGTGTGTGTGTGTGTGTGTGTGTGTGTGTGTGTGTGTGTGTGTGTGTGTGTGTGTGTGTGTGTGTGTGTGTGTGTGTGTATTTGTGTGTGTGTGATTGCTGAGTCATTCTCTATCTAGATTCTGGTTGAGGGCGGGACAGTCTCAGAGGAAGAAACTGTTAAGGAGAATCTCTTTGATGTTGTAATTGAAGTGTGTGAGTCGTCTGTGATTTGTGTAGTGTGCATGTGTGTCACAGGCACAACGACATGCCTGGCAAGCTTAGAAAGGGACCACCATCAAGCTGTACCATCAGCTGTCTCACTCAGTCTGTGATTGTTTTAATATATTCAAACAGTATTGTGACAATTACGTTTAAACAAACTTAACTGTTAGATTTAAACTAACTGTAAGTTTGAGCATGGTATTCTGCTGGGCCAGTTAGTTATGGGTTTTGATGTTGAATCAAATATGGTGTTTAATTAAGCACATTTTTATTTGAGGCCTTTAGATGTGCTATGAATATGGAGGATATTGGAGTTTTGATTCAGTGGTTTGCCACATGCCATCCTTTTGCAGAGGCAAAAATAACAGCACTACATGTACTATAAATGAAGTTGCCTTCTAGTTAAAAGCTGTTTCTAACAAACACAACACCTAACAGGGAAGTTAGGAACAAATATACACATGCAGTTAGGAAAGCAAAGGCTAGCTTTTTCAAACAGAAATTTGCATCCTATAGCACGAACACCAAAAGTTCTGTGACACTGTAAAGTCCATGGAGAGTAAGAGCACCTCCTCCCAGCTGCCCACAGCACTGAGGCAAGGAAACACTGTCACCACCGATAAATCTGCGATAATTGAGAATTTCAATAAGCATTTTTCTACGGTTGACCATGCTTTCAACCTGGCTACCCCTACCCCGGTCAACAGCCCTGCACCCCTCACTGCAACTTGCCCAAGCCTCCCCATTTCCCCTTCACCTAAATCCAGATAGCTGATGTTCTGAAAGAGCTGCAAAATCTGGATCCCTACAATTCAGCAGGGCTAGACAATCTGGATCCTCTCTTCCTAAAATTATCCGCTGAAATTGTTGCAACCCCTATTACTAGCTTGTTCAACCTCTCTTTCATATCATCTGAGATCCCCAAAGATTGGAAAGCTGCCCCAGTCATCCCCCTCTTCAAAGTGGGAGACACTCTAGACCCAAAATGCTACAAACCTATATCTATCCTACCCTGCCATTCTAAGGTCTTCGAAAGCCAAGTTAACAAACAGATCACCGACCATTTCGAATCCCACTGTAACTTCTCTGCTATGCAATCTGGTTTCTGAGCTGGTCATGGGTGCACCTCAGCCACACTCAAGGTCCTAAACGATATCATAACGGCCATCAATAAGAGACAATACTGTGCAACCGTATTCATCAACCTGGCCAAGGCTTTCGACAATCACCACATTCTTATCGGCAGACTTAACAGCCTTGGTTTCTCAAATGACTGCCTGGCCAGGTTCACCAACTACTTCTCAGACAGAGTTCAGTGTGTCAAATCGGAGGGCCTGTTGTCTGGACCTCTGGCAGTCTCTATGGGGGTGCCACGTGGTTTAATTCTCAGGATGACTCTTTTCTCTGTATACATCAATGATGTCGCTCTTGCTGCTGGTGATTCTCTGATCCACCTCTACGCAGACGACACCATTCTGTATACTTCTGGCCCTTCTTTGGACACCTAACCTCCAGATGAGATTCAATGCCATACAACTCTCCTTCCGTGGCCTCCAACTGCTCTTAAATGCAAGCAAAACTAAATGCATGCTCTTCAACCGATCGCTGCCCACACCTGCCCACCCGTCCAGCATCACTATTCTGGACGGTTCTGACTTTACAAATGACAAATTACAAATACCTAGGTGTCTGGTTAGACTGTAAATTCTCCTTCCAGACTCACATTAGCATCTCCAATCCAATATTAAATCTAGAATTGGCTTCCTATTTCGCAACAAAGCATCCTTCACTCATGCTGCCAAACATACCCTAACAAAACGGACAATCCTACCGATCCTTGACTTCGGCGATGTCATTTACAAAATAGCCTCCAACACTCTACTCAGCAACATGGGTGCAGTCTATAACAGTGCCATCCATTTTGTCACCAAAGCCCCATATACTACCCACCACTGCAAACTGTATGCTCTCGTTGGCTGGCCCTCGCTACATATCCGTCGCCAAACCTACTGGCTCCAGGTCATCTATAAGTCATTGCTAGGTAAAGCCCCGCCTTATCTCAGCTCACTGGTCACCATAGCAGCACCCACCCGCAGCACGCGCTCCAGCAGGTATATTTCACTGGTCACCCCCAAAGCCAAATCGTCTTTGGCCGCCTTTCCTTCCAGTTCTCTGCTGCCAATGACTGGAATGAACTTCAAAAATCACTGAAGCTGGAGACTCATATCTCCCTCACTAGCTTTAAGCACCAGCTGTCAGAGCAGCTCACAGATCACTGCACCTGTACATAGCCAATCTGTAAATAGCCCATCCAACTACCTCATCACCATATAGTTATTTATTTTGCTCCTTTGCACCACAGTATCTCTACTTGCATACTCATCTTCTGCACATCTATCACCCCAGTGTTTATTTGCCATACTGTAATAATTTCGCCACTATGGTCTATTTATTACCTTACCTCCCTTATCCTACCTCATTTGCACACACTGTATATAGACTTTCTCTATTGTATTATTGACTGTATGTTTGTTTATTCCATGTGTAACTCTGTTGTTGTTTGTGTCGCACTGCTTTGCTTTATCTTGGCCAGGTCGCAGTTGTAAATGAGAACTTGTTCTCAACTAGCTTCCCTGGTTAAATAAATGTGAAATAAAAAAAAATAAAAAGAGAGAGTTAATTTGTTTGTTTACTCCACTTAATAAGGATCTGTCCCTTTTTTCCCAATTTTAGTACTAAATGACATACCCAAATCTAACTTCCTGTAGCTCAGGCCCTGAAGCAAGGATATGCATATACTGGTAGCGTTTGAAAGGAAACACTTTGAAGTTTGTGGAAATGTGAAAGGAATGTAGTAGAATATAACACAATAGATCTGGTAAAAGATAATACAAAGAAAAAAAAAACCTTTCTTCTGTATTTTTTTGTACCATCTTCTTTGAAATGCAAGACAACGGCCATAATGTATTATTCCAGCCCAGGTGCAATTGAGATTTTGTCCTCCAGATGGCAGCAGTGTATGTGCAGAATTTTAACTAATCCAATGAACCACTGCATTTCTGTTAAAAATGTTGTATCAAGACTGCCCAAATGTGCCTGTGTGTGATAATTAATTCTGATAATTAATATGAAGATGTCTAGCATCTTAAAATGAAAAGCAGGAGTAGTAGGGTGAGATGTGATCAATGACACTGTTGTCTGGTGAAATCCTCATTAAGAGTGAACAAGTCAGGTGAATACTAAGACCAATTTTGTGGCCCCCTTACATACTTCATTGGTATTAGAAGTCTGATGGCACTATGGTGTGAAAAGAGAGTCTGCTAAATGAACTAAGTATGAATGTGCATGTAAAAATGAAATCAAGTCCAATTATATTTGTCACATACACATGGTTAGCAGATGTTAATGCGAATGGTGCGAAATGCTTGTGCTTCTAGTTCCGACAATGCAGTAATATCTAACAAGTAATCTAGCCTAACAATTTCACAACAACTTCCTTCTGCACACAAGTGTAAAGGAATGAATAAGAATATGTACATACAAATATATGAATGAGCGATGGCCGAACGACATAGGCAAGATGCAGTAGATGGTATAGAGTACCGTATATACATATGAAGTGAGTAATCTAGTGTATGTAAACATTATAAAAAGTGGCATTGTTTAAAGTGGCTAGAGATACATTTATTACATCCATTTTTCATTATTAAAGTGGCTAGAGATTTGAGTCATTATGTTGGCAGCAGCCACTCAATGTTGGTGATGGCTGTTTAACAGTCTGATGGCCTTGAGATAGAAGCTGTTTTTCAGTCTCTCGGGCCCTGCTTTGATGCACCTGTTCTGACCTGGCCTTCTGGATGATAGATGGGTGAACAGACAGTGGCTCGGGTGGTTGTTGTCCTTGATGATCTTTTTGGCCTTCCTATGACATTGGGTGGTGTAGGTGTCCTGGAGGGCAAGTAGTTTGCCATCGGTGCTGCGTTGTGCAGACCTCACTACCCTCTAGAGACCCTTATGGTTGTGGGTGGAGCAGTTTCCGTACCAGGCGGTTATACAGCCCGACAGGATGCTCTCGATTGTGCATCTGTAAAAGTTTGAGTGTTTTTGGTGACAAGCCGAATTTCTTCACCCTCCTGAGGTTGAAGAGGCGCTGCTGTGCCTTCTTCACCACGCTGTCTGTGTGGGTGGACCATTTCAGTTTGTCCGTGATGTGTACGCCGAGGAACTTAAAACTTTCCACCTTCTCCACTTCTGTCCCGTCGATGTGGATAGGGGGGTGCTCCTGCTGCTGTTTCCTGAAGCCCACGATCATTTTCTTTGTTTTGTTGACGTTGAGTGTGAGTTTATTTTCCTGACCCAACACTCTGAGGGCCCTCACCTCCTCCCTGTAGGCCGTCTCGCCATTGTTGGTAATCAAGCCTACCACTGTAGTGTCATCTGCAAATGTGATAATTGAGTTGGAGGCGTGCATGGCCACGCAGTCATGGGTGTACAGGGAGTACAGGAGAGGGCTGAGAATTCACCCTTGTGGGGCCACAGTGTTGAGGATCAGCGGGGTGGAGATGTTGTTACCTACCCTCACCACCTGGGGGCGGCCAGTCAGGAAGTCCAGGACCCAGTTGCACAGCATGAACAGCATTCTTACATAGGTATTCCTCTTGTCCAGATGGGTTAGGGCAGTGTGCAGTGTGATTGTGATTGCGTCGTCTGTGGACCTATTGGGGCGGTAAGCAAATTGGAGTGGGTCTAGGGTGTCAGGTAGGGTGGAGGTGATATGGTCCTTGACTAGTCTCTCAAAGTACTTCATGATGACGGAAGTGAGTGCTACGGGGCGATAGTCATTTAGCTCAGTTACCTATGCTTTCTTGGGAACAGGGACAATGGTGGCCCTCTTGAAGCATGTGGGAACTGCAGACTGGGATAAGGTTTGAATGAATATGTCCGTAAAGACACCAGCCAGCTGGTCTGCACACGCTCTGAGGAAGCGGCTGGGGTTGACGTCTGGGCCGGCAGTCTTGTGAGGCTTAACACGTTTAAATGTTTTACTTACGTTGGCTGCAGTGGAGGAGAGCATGCAGGTTTTCGTGGAGGGCCGTGTTAGTGGCACTGTGTTGTCCTCAAAGTGAGCAAAGAAGTAGTTTAGTTTGTCTGGGAGCAAGACATCGTGGTCCGCGACGGGGCTGGTTTTCCTTTTGTAGTCCATGATTGACTGTAGACCCTGCCACATACTTCTCTTTTCTGAGGCGTTGAATGCGACTCTACTTTGTCTCGATACTGACGCTTAGCTTGTTGGATTGCCTTGCGGAGGGAATAGCTACACGGTTTGTATTCGGTCATGTTTTCCGGTCATCTTGCCCTGATTTAAAAGCAGTGGTTCGAGCTTTCAGTTTTACGGTTCGCGCTTTCAGTTTTGCGCGAATGCTGCCATCAATCCACGGTTTCTGGTTGGGGAATGTTTTAATAGACGCTGTGGGTAGAACATCACCGATGCACTTGCTAATAAACTCGCTCACCGAGTCACCGTATTCATCAATGTTATTGTCCGACGCTATGAGGAACATATCCCAGTCCACGTGATCGAAGCAATCTTGAAGCGTAGAATCCGAATGTTCGGACCAGCGATGAACAGACCTGAGCACGGGCGCTTCCTGTTTTAGTTTCTGTCTATAGACTGGGAGCAACAAATTGGAGTCGTGGTCAGATTTTCCAAAGGAGGGCGGGGGGGGGGGGGCTTTATATGCGTCGTGGAAGGTTGAAGAACAATTATCCAGGGTTTTGCCAGCCCGTGTCACTCATTCGATAAGCTGATAACATTTAGGGAGCCTTGTTTTCAGATTAGCCTTGTTAAATTCCCCAGCTACAATAAATGCAGCCTCAGGATATGTGGTATCCAGTTTACATAGAGTCAAATTAAGTTATTTCAGGGCCATCGATGTGTCTGATTGGGGCGGGATATGCACTACTGTGATTATGATTGAAGAGAATTCTCTTGGTAGATTATGCTGTCAGCATTTGATTGTAAGGAATTCTAGGTCAGGTGAGCAAAAGGACATGAGTTCCGTAATGTTGTTATGATCACACCACATCTTGTTAATCATAAGGCATACACCCCCACCCTTCTTCTTACCAGAGAGATGTTTGTTTCTGTCGGCGCGATGCGTGAAGAAGCCGGGTGGCTGTATCGACTCTGATGACATATCCCAAGTGAGTAATGTTTCCATGAAACAAAGAACGTTACTGTCTCTGATGTCTCTCTGGAAGGCAACTCTTGCTCGGATTTCGTCTACTTTGTTGTCAAGAGACTGGACATTGGGAAGTAGTATGCTCGGGAGCAGTGCGTGATGTGCCTGTCTACGGAGCCTGACCAGAAGAAGAAGCCCCTTCTGCGGAGCCGTTGTTTTGGGTTTCCGGCTGGGATCCGATCCATTTCCTGGGTGGTGGACCAAACAGAGGATCCACTTCGGGAAAGTCGTACTCCTGGTCGTAATGTTGGTGAGTTGACATTGCTCTTACATCCAATAGTTCCTCCCGACTGTATGTAATAAAACCTCATATTTCCTGGGGTAACAATGTAAGAAATAACATTTCAAAAACACAATACTGCATAGTGTGCTAGGAACACGAAGCGAGGCGGCCATCTCTGTCGGCACCAAAGCAGCCTGAGTATTATTCTAATGAGCTCTGCCCTGAAACAAGGTTTTGTGTAGAAGGGATAAGCTTTTGTCAAAATGTACTTTCTGTAAAATGTTTAGGAGAATTTAAGCAGCAGGTTAGGGTAATTAACGTAGCAAGTTAGGAGAATAAGGTTAAAATGTATCCCATATAGACATGACCCCGAAACAAGGCCAATAATAATACCCAGTGTGGGAAGAAGTATGCTCGGGAGCGGTGCGTGATGTGCCTGTCTACGGAGCCTGACCAGAAGAAGAAGCCCCTTCTGCGGAGCCGTTGTTTTGGAGTTCATTTTGTTATGTTAATTTTCTAATATACATTTACACTTATCCAGAGTGACGCCCAGGACCACTGAACTAACTGCAGAGGGAGGTACCACATTTACCCAATAGTACCTAGCAAAGGTGCAAGAGGAAGCCCAGCTGGCCGCAGCACAGATATCAGTGAGGGGCACTCCTTTCAGTAGAGCCTAGGACACAGCCACACCTCGTGTTGAATGTTTCACCACAGATCCCAGCATTGGCCTGCCAGCCAAGCAGTATGCTGTTGTATTCATGTCCACGATCCAGTGAGAGAGCCTCTGCTTCGATAGCCCAACCCCCAGGACTCTCTCACCATAGCAGACAAAATCAAATCAAATCAAATTTATTTATATAGCCCTTCGTACATCAGCTGATATCTCAAAGTGCTGTACAGAAACCCAGCCTAAAACCCCAAACAGCAAGCAATGCAGGTGTAGAAGCACGAGGGAAAGAGCTGGTCTGTTGTTCTCACTGACCATGTTCACTCCACATAGGCAGCCAGTGCCCGCACAGGGCACAGCATGCTGGAGGGAGATCCAGACTCCCCCGACACTGCCGGGGGGTCGTAAGCAGACAGGATAAAAGGGTTGTGCACATGCCTGACAGACAGAACCTTCGGGAGGAATGAAGGGTTGGGGCGGAGAGATATACTCCTCCCTCCAGGGTCCATCCGGTAGCACTCAAAACTTAAAAGAGAATGGAGCTCACCCATCCTCTTCATGGAAGTAATCGCTACCAAGAAAGCCACCTTCATAGAGAGGTGTTTCAGGGATGCAGACTCCAACTGTTTGAAAGGCGGCTTTGCCAAAGCTGCCAAGACCACATCCAGATCCCAGCTCGCCATTTAGCAGGTCCTAGCTGGACGCAGGCGACGAACCCCCTTCATTAACCTGGAGACCAAGGGATGGCGCCCCACTGGCATGTCCATCAACCCAACATGGCAGGCAAATTGAGTGGACAAATACCCTCTCAGTGTAGAGATTGCCAAGCCCTTATCCAAGCCAGACTGCAGGTATTGAAGGACATTCTGCACCCCGCGTGACTCGGGCACAACCTCAATAGAGCAGAACAACTGCCAGTGCAACTGGTATGCCGCGGTTGTAGCCGGTGCACTTGCACTCTGCATGGTGTCCTCTGCATGGTCTGCCCTCCTGTAGTCCTAACATGGACCATTGGTGCCTTTCAGCAGCAAAGCCCACAGACTGAGGTGGTGCATTCTCGGATGCCACAGAGTTCCCCCGGCCTGAGACAGCAGGGTCTCAGGGGCAGTTGCCATGGTGTCCCAGAAAACAGGGACAGGAGAAGGCTGAACCAGGGTCACCTGGGCCAGTATGGGGCCACCAGCAGCAGACGATGCTCCGCCATCCTGGTCCTGTTCAGCAAAGCCTTGATCAGGGGAAAGGGGGGAATGCGTAAAGCTCCAGCCCTGGCCAATCGTGAGCCAGAGCATCTAAGCCCAGAGGCTCTGGTGGCTCCGAAATGGAGTACCACAGGGGGCAGTGTGAATTGTCCAGGGAGGCAAACAGGTCCACCTGTGCCCTCCCGAACGTGTCCCACAGGTGTTGCACCACCTGGGGATGTAGGCTCCAGTCCCAAAAAGGTGGGCCCTCCCTCGAGAGCATATGCGCTGCCACATTCAGGATGCCAGGTGCGTGTGGGTAGAGATGCTAGACATCCCTGAGCCCAGAGAAGGAGCTCCCGTGCTATAAGATGGAGGCGGTGGGACCTCAGTCCACCCTGATCGTTGAAGTGTCTTATATGGTGAGCTACTGAGTGGCTAGGACAGCCTACGTTGGAAAATATCAATGTACTGTTTGAAAATGTGAAGAAAAAAATATATATATGTATATAAACTTTCAAAAATGTGAATTACATTTTAAGTTGCCGTACCACCGACGGCATTTTGCGTACCCCAGTTTGGGAATACCTGCGCTAGTGTATTGATGTTCCTGCTTCTCCAAGGGGGGTAGCCGACAGCCGCTGGCCTACCTGCCCTTGGTCACACCCCCCCAGCCGATCTGGGAGGCGTCTGTGCTGACCAGCTCCTGGCGGCACATCCTCAGCATCTCCACCCCACCTGAGAGAAAGGAGCGACAGCACCACCTCAACAATGCCCTGAGGCACTGTGCGGTCACCCACAGCTGGCGGTGACGATGACGCTTCGGGTGTAGCCGGTGGGAGTTGAACCACCGTTAAAGAGGCCGGAGATGGAGCAGGTGGGGAATCGGCAACGAGGCCGCCGTCAGCAAGCCCAACAGGCGTTAGCAGTTCAGGGCGGATACCACCCTCCTCCGCCGAAAGTGGTCAAGACAAGATAAGATCACCTGAACCCTTCTGGTGGGCACGCGTTCTCTCATGAGGATTGATTCCAGTTCCATACCAATGAAGGCCACCCTCTGGGTCGGTGTCAAATGACTCCTCTTGTCATTTACAGTAATGCCTAGCACGCCGATGTGGGTCAAAAGCATGTCTCTGTATGACAGGACCTGGAGCCTGGTTGGTGCACAAATCAGCCAATCGTCCAGGTAATTGAGGATCAACAATCCTCGAGACATGAGGTGCCAGGACAGCGTCCCTGCACTTTATGAAAGTGCGGTTTTCCAAGGAGAGGTCGAAGGGAAGAACGATGAATTCGTAAGCCGTCACTGTGAAAGCGAATCAGAGGTACTGCCAATGAGCCAGCGTCACAAACCACTGGTCCCTAGACACGGCCTGCCCCAAGAGTGAGGAGATCTCCAGCCGCTGGGTTTTCTTCAGTGGGTTGGCCACCGTGGTGACACGAAGACCCCTGAAGGATGGGGGCCGGCACCGGAATTGGCGTCGGTCCCCCTCGAGCATTGTGGACAACACCCAGGGGGACTCCACACCCTCCTCCCGCTTTGCCCTTTGAGACCGGGAGAAGCGTCCGAGGTCAGGGGAGGGTGTGTCAGGGGGTCTGCCAGGGCCCGCCTCTCCTCTGGCACCCTGAGTGCCTGAGTCCCCCAGGCACATCCCTATGGCGGTGACGTTTGACAGGTTGTTGCTCCACCGCACGCTGTGCCCCTCCCTGCCGTCGTCCCTCAGCACGAGGCGATGGGGCAGGAGAGGGATCCCACCATCGTTCGGGTGCAGGTGGGTGGCGACGGTCCGTCTGCCTTGGACCCGGCACCTGAGGAGGCGGCATGAACTGTCTCAGGGTCTCCCGATCCCTACGAACCTTATCAGTCTGCTCCAGAATGTCATCAACCCCTTGGCCAAACGTCAGCCCTGGGGTGATGGGAGAGTGGCAAATGTGCTCTGGAAAGCAGCTGGCAGATTGAGCCAGCCAGAGATGGCGCCGGGAGGTAACCACCTGCGCCATGGCCCGTCCATTGGCGCGTGCCACATCCCTCTGGAGCAGAGAGAGCAGACGAGATACCTCCATCGCTTCCCGGAGGAGCTCCTCTGTGTCCTCCTGAAGCCGGGGCAAGAGAGTCTGCAGGTAGGCCTGCAGCAGCATGGCCAAGAGAGCAGAGGGACCCATATTTGGCTTTCAAGTCAGTATCAAAGACTCTGGGGTGTCCCGGCTTCAGTCGCGTGTTTCATCCTATAATCTCCCATGGACCATGGCAGCTATCATGGTGTCCATGGTCGGGTACTCCCGGAGGCTGAGTGACTCAGTGCCCACAACATAACTCCATTGTCCAGTCTCTGTTGTGAGTCCGAAGCGCCCCCTAGCAGATGCCCAGCTCTCATGCAAGGCCTTGCATAACTCTGAGATGGGGACAGATGGAGAGTCATCACTGTCCACCAGTTTGATGTCCAGTGCAGTGGTTACCTGAGTGAGTAGGCACCTCATAGCCTCACGAGCAAGTGGGGGCAATGATGCCCCGCTGCCGGCTTCTGACGGCCTGACAGCCTGATAGCCGCGCTCACGGTGGTGAACAGTGACAGCATCGTCCCCCAGGAACAGCCTATCACTGGCCAACAGGGAACAGCTGTCCCCGCCATCGAAGCTATCAACCTCCTGATGCAGGGCATTCGACCTCTGTTCAAGGTGGTCCCCCTGTCCAGGACTGGCAGCAGATGAGCTCTGCCTGAGGAGGCTCCGGCCACGCTTCCTGGGAGGGGTACTGGGCCCAGTAGAGGCACTAACAGCTCATTGGCGCACCACTGCTGAGGGAGGGAGCTTGTCCCCAGCCTGAGCCCGAGCCTGGCCGACCCCCTTGCGCATGGCCTCCAATCGCGTCAGGTAAAGGCGTTCAGAGAACACCACACAAACAGGCATCCATTAGGGAGCTCCACCTCCCTCTCTGTGTGGGAGAGGTATAATTACCCAGTACCTCTGCAAAAAACTGGAATACCCGTTTGTGAAAAGCAGACAGACAAAAAATACAGCAACCATGTAATGGATAAGATTTTTTTGTTTTTGTTTAATTTCAACTGCAATATTACCTAGCCAGTTTAATATCCAAGCAGTAAAAATAGCACCATATGATGGAGTAACTCTGTTAAGGAACTCCTAAGTTCATGTCTCAACGTAGTGGAAAGCCCACCACAATACTCTTACACAACAAGAAAAAAAACCCTGCAGGGTAATTAGCAGAGAACCCACACCTGTGGTGCGGGGAGCAGCATGTTAAAACAATTCACAACATACACATAGAACAAGACAGTCGGCAAGTTGTGTAAGGTCAATTACAGTTTGTGGCAGCAAGAGCCAACATACCAATGGATGCACACGGAGTCGTAGTGTAACGATAACAAAACACAAGTACGACAAACCAAGGGCAGAAGATACAGGTGAACCGCATGCAACGAGTGGAGAAGTCAAGATGAAGGGCTGGCCATTTGGCCAGCTGCTCCAGGCTGCAAACAGCCAGTGAGTATACTTCACGCAAGCTATTACACTTACCAGTGACTTACTAAACAAACTTCAAACCATACGGACGCAGAGAAAATTAAAGAGAACCCCAATGGGGTCTATATAGGGGCGCACCCCAGCAGTGACACAGGTGTACACTGGAGAAAATCACCTCGGCTGTATAACTCCGCCGCAGAGTGATATACCAATATATTGGAGTAATCCAATATAGTGAAACATAACATGTCACAGTCACAGCAAGCAAAAAGGTTTCTGTACACGTAGCTGAGAATTTTTTATTTGACCTTTATTTAACTAGGCAAGTCAGTTAAAAACAAATTCTTATTTACAATGACGGCCTACCAGGGAACTGTGGGTTAACTGCCTAACCACTACCTGCAGCCCCAGAATGTTGTTGCTGTTCGGGCAAGCTACTTGCAAATGCATTTCTGTATTTTAACATACGAAATATATGTATTTTAATTAAATACTTTAAAAATACGAATATTTTGTAGTTTATTTTGATACATTGATCTTTATGGTATTTTGTTACTGTATTTTTTTATTGTATTTTGTAGTTTTTCACATCCCTGCCTTCATGTAAAGGGGAAGCACAATGATACTTTTTATTTTCATATCCTGTTTGTGAGATCATAAATAGCTTTGAAACTGTTTCAATGTTTATACTGTAGTCTCTATAGTCTGTATAGACAACTAAGACCTCAATGGAAGGCATTGGTATATGGTATGAACATTTCCAACAAGTACCACATTCTACCCTCAAGCCATAAGACTGCTAAATAGCCAATAGACTGCTAAATAGTTAATTAAATGGTTACCCGGACTATCTGCATTGACCCTATCTTGCACTGACTCTATGCATACTCACAAGATGTAGTGTATGTATGTATGCTGTATATATGCTGTATACACACTACATACACACTCATTCACTCACTCACACACACTACACTGACACTCTCACACAAAACCCACACGCATTCACATTCAAATACACACACATACACACATACACAAACACACATGCATACTGACACAATGCAACACACACACACATACACACAGGCATTGGTGTCTGGTAAGTACTGTGTGTTTCCAACAAGTGCCACGTTTGAACAAGGTGCTTTTTGTGTAGGAGATTTACTGTGTTATGATACACATGGTGAAGCTGGGTGTCAGGGGAGTCAGGTGGAAATGATAAACTTGTAGACTTGTGGAAAGGAGCGTTCTCAGTTGCTGTAAATCAAATGATCTCCCTACAACAGACATCATGATAATGTGTGATATCCTTCAGTGTAGGCTATGTCAGGGGAGTTGTTGTTGTGGATGTGTGGCCCATTTGATGTGACAGGGTTCCGACTGCATGTGTTGTGTTGTGTTCCCAATGCGTTGACAGAGATGTCTCACAGAGGACATGGTAGCAACCAGGTTTTGTGGCAGCCAGGCGAAAGAGAACAAAACAGAGAGAAATAGATAAATGGAGGCGAGAGGAATGGGAGGAACGAGGAAACTGAATCAGCAAACATCTGTTTTGGGCCGATGGGTCCACCCTGGACGATGACTATAGAACACTGATACAAATCTGCTGTCAAATAAAAAGGGAAATGCACTGTGGTTGCCAAGACGATGGCAATATTTACTAAATAAATATGTCCTGTTAGCTAATCTGATCTGTGAGGTTATATCTGGTGGTTGTGGCAGTATTTGATATTGACAACATTTTTCAAAGCCCTTGTTTTGCACTTCGCCAAACACTGTTTGATAAGGGATATATGGTCAAATAAATTAAATACAGTAAGTATGTTATCTGCCTGTTGAGGAGAGAGAGTACAGTACCTAAGGCTTACACTGACCCACTTGTAGCTGGGTTATGGGGACTGTTCCAATGACAAAACAATCATATGCTGCAGCTTCAGGACATGCTTGGGACTGATAGTTTGACGGGCATGTGTATAATTGAACATTAGCACTATTTTCTAAGCAAAACAAGACTAATGGGAACACACAGAAGCAATAAGCAAAACGCCTTAGGGTCATGTGTGACGCACTCAGCTCTGTACGGCAGCGCCTCTTCCCCCTCAGGAGGCTGAAAAGATTTGTCATGGGCCCTCGGATCCTCAAATAGTTCTACAGTTGCACTATCGAGAGAATCTTGACTGACTGCATAAGCGCACCACCCTCGACCACAAAACGCCTCAGAGGGTGGTGTGGACGGCACTGTACATCACTGTGGCCGAGCTCTCTGCCATCCATGACCCCTAAATCAGGCAGCATGAGAGGAAGGCCCAAAAAATTGCCACAGACTTCAGCCACCCAAATGGTACCGGAGCATAGGTTCTCGGACCAACAGGTTCCCGAGACAGCTTCTACCCCCAAGCCATATGACTGATAAATAGCCATAAGACTGCTAAATAGTTAATGAAATGGTTACCCAGAATATCTGCATTAATCCTACCTTGGACTGACTCTATGCCCACTCACAAGACTATTTAAACACGCTACATACACACAAAACCCACACACATTCCCATACACTACACACACGAACACACATTTTTATACTCATCATATGCTGCTGCTGCTCAATTATTTATTTTACTCTTATTCTTATCTATCCTGATGCATATGTAACCGGTGTGAAATGGCTAGCTAGTTAGCGGTGTGCACTAGTAGCATTTCAATCAGTGACATCACTCAATCTGAGTCCATGAAGTAGTTGTTTCCCTTGCTCTGCAAGAGCCATGGTTTTTGTGGAGTGATAGGTAAAGATGCTTCATGGGAGACAGATGTCTATGTTTTTCAGAGGTTCTGGTTCAAGTCCCGGTTGGTGCAAGGAGAGGGACGGAAGCAGGACTGTCACATTGATGCTGTCGACCCAGATCACTCAGTTGAGCTCTGCCCAGATTCTGAGTTTGCTGCGGAGAAGGAGGAGGTCAAAGGAGGGTGAGTGTAACCGGTGTGGATTGGCTAGCTAGTTAGTGGTGCGTGCTAGTAGTGTTTCAATTGATGACATCACTCACTCTGAGACCTTGAAGTACAGTCGTGGCCAAAAGTTTTGAGAATGACACAAATATTAATTTTCACAAAGTCTGCTGCCTCAGTTTGTATGATGGCAATTTGCATATACTCCAGAATGTTATGAAGAGTGATCAGATGAATTGCAATTAATTGCAAAGTCCCTCTTTGCCATGCAAATGAACTGAATCCACAAAAAACATTTCCACTGCATTTCAGCCCTGCCACAAAAGGAACAGCTGACATCATGTCAGTGATTCTCTCGTTAACACAGGTGTGAGTGTTGACGAGGACAAGGCTGGAGATCACTCTGTCATGCTGATTGAGTTCGAATAACAGACTGGAAGCTTAAAAAGGAGTTTGGTGCTTGGAATCATTGTTCTTCTGTCAACCATGGTTACGCAAGGAAACACGTGGCGTCATCATTGCTTTGCACAAAAAAGGGCTTCACAGGCAAGTATATTGCTGCCAGTAAGATTGCACCTAAATCAACCATTTATCGGATCGTCAAGAACTTCAAGGAGAGCAGTTCAATTGTTGTGAAGAAGCTTCAGGGCGCTCAAGAAAGTCCAGCAAGCGCCTGGACCGTCTACTAAAGTTTATTCAGATGCGGGATCAGGGCACCACCAGTACAGAGCTTGTTCAGGAATGGCAGCAGGCAGGTGTGAGTGCATCTGCATGCACAGTGAAGCGAAGACTTTTGGAGGATGGCCTGGTGTCAAGAAAGGCAGCAAAGAAGCCCCTTCTCTCCAAGAAAAACATCAGGGACAGACTAATATTCTGCAAAAGGTACAGGGATTGGACAGCTGAGGACTGGGGTAAAGTCATTTTCTCTGATGAATCCCCTTTCCGATTGTTTGTGGCATCCGGAAAAAAGCTTGTCCGGAGAAGACAAGGCGAGTGCTACCATCAGTCCTGTGTCATGCCAACAGTAAAGCATCCTGAGACCATTCATGTGTGGGGTTGCTTCTCAACCAAGGGAGTGGGCTCACTCACAATTTTGCCTAAGAACACAGCCATGTATAAAGAATGGTACCAACACATCCTCAGAGAGCAACTTCTCCCAACCATCCAGGAACAGTTTGGTGATGAACAATGCCTTTTCCAGCATGATGGAGCATGCTATAACTAAGTGGCTCGGGGAACAAAACATTGATATTTTGGGTCCATGGCCAGGAAACTCCCCAGACCTTAATCCCATTGAGAATTTGTGGTCAATCCTCAAGATGCGGGTGGGACAAACAAAAACCCACAAATTCTGACAAACTCCAAGCATTGATTATGCAAGAATGGGCTGCCATCAGTCAGGATGTGGGCCAGAAGTAAATTGACATCATGCCAGGGGGGATTGCAGAGGTCTTGAAAAAGAAGGGTCAACACTGCAAATATTGACTCTTTGCATCAACTTCATGTAATTGTCAATAAAAGCCTTTGACACGTATGAAATGCTTGTAATTATACTTCAGTATTCCATAGTAACATCTGACAAAAATATCTAAAGACACTGAAGCAGAAAACTTTGTGGAAATTAATATTTGTGTCATTCTCAAAACTTTTGGCCACGACTGTACATGTGTCATGGATTTGTGTCTCCATCTCAACCAAAAATTGAAGTTAAAGAAAAGGACTAATCTAATTTACAGCATATTACTTTAATTACCCATGCAGCGACATATTATCCAGTGTTTTTTGCAAGTTTTAATTTTTACATTTACATTGAAGAATCTCAAATATCAAATATATTTTGATTTGGAACACTTTTTTGGTTACTACATGATTCCATATTTGTTATTTCAAAGTTTTGATGTCTTCACTATCATTCTACATTATAGAAAAATAAAGAAAAACACTTGAATGATTAGGTGTGTTCAAACTTTGGACTGGTACTGTAGTCCCGACACAAATCTAGGGTTGTTACTCAAGTAGGCTGGTAGTTCGTTCTATCGGTTCAGTTGCCAGAGACGAGACCCAGTCGTTCAGTATTTTTGTTGAAGTGTACCTATGATGAAAATTACAGGCCTCTCTCATCTTTTTAAGTGGGAGAACTTGCATAATTGGTGGCTGACTAAATACTTTTTTGCCCCACTGTACATTTCTTTGTATATAGCCATAAAAATTATGCCAGCTGATTCATGATTTCGACTAGCTGAGAAACGCTACCTCCCTGTCTGTCTCCTCCTGACTCATTCATTACTATGATACAGCTGGAGATTGAATTTGAATATTGAAACAATGTTGCAAATGTCAAAGAGACAGACAGCAAGGTTTACAGAGCATACCAACTGATATTTGGTGTCTTATATCACCTGCACTTTAGGCCTTAAGAAAGGCTACTAAAACTGACCGTGAATATATGTGAAGATCAAAAGTACATGGCTAGCCACTGAACCATTAAAGATCAATTAATTTGTTTTTTCTTAAATTCATTACATGTTACAATTTCAAATCAAATTTCGTTAAACTTTTTTTTTAAATGAACAATAAATAATCAATCCAAATGAAGTAGTTAATAAAATCAAAAGAAAAACAAACATTGACCAAAAACAAAAATGCATTAATTCAAATAACAATCATCAGTTCATCAATTTGTCAGTCAGTCATGGTTGGTCTTGTGGAGTGGTTGTGTTGCATTTAAAGGGTTGAGACTTGCTGCCACTCTTATCTGTCCCCAAAACAAATGTAACTTAGAAGAAAACACTACCAAATATAATTTAAATTAGTACAGCACTCTCACTAATGGGGGATAAAATAAATCTTACAAAACACACCTCAAAATATGCTAACGAGTGAAAAACAACAATACCATGCACCCACTAGTGCTCAAAGGGTTTTCGGCACTCCTGAAAAAGCAGTATGGTGCTGTTTTCTGAATTACAGCAAATTACTGGCAGCAATTGGCCAGTAAGATACTGTAGAGTTTCAGGACAAGGTTAGTAAAATTCATCAAATATAGTATATTACCGTATTCTGTGGGGGTACAGCATTCTCACTCACAGGTGCAACAAATATAGTCTCTTACAAGGCACGTCTTAAAATATGTTAATGAGCCAGAGACTCTTTCCCCACCCACAACATTTTCCTACAATGCACCATAATTAATATTGTACAAGACAGTATTTTGCTCTGCATTCTACAGTGATTTACTGTTGAAATTATAGAAAGGTCTTAAGGTGTCTTCTTCCTAGCTGAAACAGTTCGGAAGAGTTTATGTATATATTATGTATATATTATGTTTATGTATATCATTTTGTGACGTTTTTATAAAGTATTTGTTGTCATTCAACGAGAGATGACTCGTTTTCATGCACATATTTTCATTGAGAAATACCAAACCTCTTAGTTAGATGTAAAATAATTAAAAGCTCCGTGGCAAAAACGTCAAAATTATTTTGAGGATGTGTTTACTGGCTATTGCATCTTAAAATGGGCAAACAGTGCTATTGCTGCTTTTCTCTTGTTTTCCTTTTTTTTATATTTTTTTATTTCACCTTAGGCCAGTTGAGAACAAGTTCTCAATTACAACTGCGACTTGGCCAAGATAAAGCAAAGCAGTGTGACACAAACAACATAGTTACACATGGGATAAACAAACATACAGTCAATAACACAATAGAAAAATATACATACAGTGTGTGCAAATGTAGTAAGATTAGATGTGCTGAAGATGATGTGCAAGTAGAGATACTGGGGTGCAAAGGAGCAAAAGTAAATAACAATATGGGGATGAGGTAGTTGGGAGGGCTATTTACAGATGGGCTATGTACAGGTGCAATGATCGGTAAGCTGCTCTGACAGCTAATGCCTAAAGTTAGTGAGGGAGATATAAATCTCCAGCTTCAGTGATTTTTGCAAATCGTTCCAGTCGGCAGCAGAGAACTGGAAGGAAAAGCGGCCAAAGGAGGAGTTGGCTTTTGGGATGTCCAGTGAAATATAGCTGCTGGAGTGCGTGCTACGGTTGGGTGTTGCTATGGTGACCAGTGAGCTGAGGTAAGGCGGGGCTTTACCTAACAAAAACGTATAGATGACCTGGAGCCAGTGGGTTTGGTGACCAATATGAAGCGAGGGCCAGCCAACGAGAGCATACAGGTCGTTATGGTGGGTAGTGTATGGGGCTTTGGTGACAAAACGGATGGCACTGTGATAGACTACATCCAATTTGCTGAGTAGAGTGTTGGAGGCTATTTTGTAAATGACTTTGCCAAAGTCAAGGATCGGTAGTATAGTCAGTTTTACGAGGGTATGTTTAGCAGCATAAGTGAAGGAGGCTTTGTTGCGAAATAGGAAGCTAATTCTAGATTTAATTTGGATTGGAGATGCTTAATGTGAATCTGGAAGGAGAGTTTACAGTCTAACCAGACACCTAGGTATTTGTAGCTGTCAGTCAGAACCGTCCAGAGTAGTGATGCTAGACAGGTGGGCGGGTTTGTGCACCGATCGGTTGAAGAGCATGCATTTAGTTTTACTTGCGTTTAAGAGCAGTTGGAGACCACGCAAGGAGTGTTGTGGTCATCCTGTCTGGGTTGGCGCCCCCCCCCTTGGGTTGTGCCGTGGCGGAGATCTTTGTGGGCTATACTCAGCCTTGTCTCAGGATGGTAAGTTGGTGGTTGAAGATATCCCTCTAGTGGTGTGGGGGCTGTGCTTTGGCAAAGTGGGTGGGGTTATATCCTTCCTGTTTGGCCCTGTCCGGGGGTGTCCTCGGATGGGGCCACAGTGTCTCCTGACCCCTCCTGTCTCAGCCTCCAGTATTTATGCTGCAGTAGTTTATGTGTCGGGGGGCTGGGGTCAGTTTGTTATATCTGGAGTACTTCTCCTGTCCTATTCGGTGTCCTGTGTGAATCTAAGTGTGCGTTCTCTAATTCTCTCCTTCTCTCTTTCTTTCTCTCTCTCGGAGGACCTGAGCCCTAGGACCATGCCCCAGGACTACCTGACATGATGACTCCTTGCTGTCCCCAGTCCACCTGGCCATGCTGCTGTTCCAGTTTCAACTGACCTGAGCCCTAGGACCATGCCCCAGGACTACCTGACATGATGACTCCTTGCTGTCCCCAGTCCACCTGGCCATGCTGCTGCTCCAGTTTCAACTTCCACCTGACTGTGCTGCTGCTCCAGTTTCAACTGTTCTGCCTTATTATTATTCGACCATGCTGGTCATTTATGAACATTTGAACATCTTGGCCATGTTCTGTTATAATCTCCACCCGGCACAGCCAGAAGAGGACTGGCCACCCCACATAGCCTGGTTCCTCTCTAGGTTTCTTCCTAGGTATTGGCCTTTCTAGGGAGGTTTTCCTAGCCACCGTGCTTCTACACCTGCATTGCTTGCTGTTTGGGGTTTTAGGCTGGGTTTCTGTACAGCACTTTGAGATATCAGCTGATGTACGAAGGGCTATATAAATAAATTAGATTTTATTTGATTTGTATGGCATTGAAGCTCATCTGGAGGTTAGTTAACACAGTGTCCAAAGAAGGGGCCAGAAGTATACAGAATGGTGTCGTCTGCATAGAGGTGGATCAGAGAATCACCAGCAGCAGGATGACATTATTGATGTATACAGAGAGTCGGCCCGAGGATTGAACCCTGTGGCACCCCCATAGAGACTGCCAGAGGTTCGGAAAACAGGCCCTCCGATTTGACACACTGAACTCTATATGACAAGTAGTTGGTGAACTCGGCGAGGCAGTCATTAGAGAAACCAAGGCTGTTGAGTCTGCCGATAAGAATGCAGTGATTGACAGAATCGAAAGCCTTGGCCAGGTCAATGAAGATGGCTGCAGAGTACTGTCTTTTATCGATGGCGGTTATAATACTGTTTAGGACCTTGAGCGTGGCTGAGGCTCACACACTTTTAAGGAAGCTAGGTGCCAGCTGAACTGAGGCATGCTGACGCCTTTACATTGTGCTGTAAAACAAATGCACAGTATTTTACTGTGCATTCTACAGTAGCCTACTGTATTCAGTTTGTACAGTATCATACTGATGATAAACACATACTGGTGTTACTGACAAAACTGGCTAACAGTGTAGCTAAAAGGCCGCTCTTGGCGAAAGTCTGTTTGGAGTTACCTTTCTTGCTAATAGACTGTTAACTCTAGTAACTACCCATCCCGGCTGCGGGAGCGTAATCATCGACTGACACTAATTAGCATAACGCAACGGACATAAATATTCCTAGAAAATATTCCTATTCATGAAAATCACAAATGAAATATATTGAAACACAGCTTAGCCTTTTGTTAAACACCCTGTCATCTCAGATTTTCAAAATATGCTTTACAGCCAAAGCTAGACAAGCATTTGTGTAAGTTTATCGATAGCCCAGCATAGCATTTTGTCCAGCTAGCAGCAGGTAACTTGGTCACGGAAATCAGAAAAGCAATCAAATTAAATCGTTTACCTTTGATGAGCTTCGGATGTTTTCACTCACGAGACTCCCAGTTAGATAGCCAATGTTCCTTTTTTCCAAAAATATTATTTTTGTAGGCGAAATAGCTCTGTTTGTTCTTCACGTTTGGCTGAGAAATCGCCCGGAAACGCCGAAAAATATTCCAAATTAGCTCCATAATATCGACAGAGACATGGCAAACGTTGTTGATAATCAATCCTCAAGGTGTTTTTCAAATATCTATTCGATAATATATCCACCTGGACAATTGGTTTTTCAGTAGGACCGATTGGAATAATGGCTACCTCTGTATTTTACGCGAGAATCACTCTGGGAGCAATCAGGTGACCAGTTGCACATTGTAGCCGCTTACGGGTATTCTTCAACATAAATGTGTAAAACTACGTCACAATGCTGTAGACACCTTGGGAATAATAAAAATTGCTAACATATCATGGGGGTCCTTGGGTCGCCAGATGCCTAGGAGGGTTCCTGGGCAAGAAAAGGTTGAAGGTCTCTGTGATAAACCAATTGAATTGGAATTGGAAATGTCACACATCATTCTTCTCTATAAGTGATGGCCAACCTCATGACTGTCGGTTCTCCTGCCTTGCAACCAAATAGTAGTAAAGTGTAGTCTACAACCTCTGACTAAGGGACTCTTCTCACTAGGAGAGAAAAAAGCTTGACTAGACCTTTAACTATAATGTAAACTTGTGAACTTGTCACGTCTCAACCGTAAGTAAGCATTTCACTGTTAGTGTACACCTGTTGTCTACAACTCAAGTGGATTTTTATTTGATTTTAGAGCACAACACTCGCCTGATAGTTGCCCCTCTCCAAGCAGGGCAGTGTAAACAGAGTTGTCTCGTTGAGCCCAAAATTCCTACAGTATAAATCGTAATAGCAGAGCAATGTTTTTGAAACAGCTGAAATGTATGGCATTTTGTTTATATTAGAGACTTGTTTTATAAAGTTTTTACCTACAATTGCAGTTAAATTAACACTGAAAGTGTGGATCCATATATACATTTGCATATATCCCAAAGTGCCTTACCTTTCGGGGTGAATTGTAGCGTTACCACCCATGACTGAATTTGTTAGTGACAGAGACATGGATTTATCAGCTTCATCCAGTGAGATCTTAAGTGAATATGTTATTGTTAAAACATTTGTTTATTTCCTTGATAGTGAGTATTACTTTGCCAACATAATCTATCCACCTGACAAGTGTGGCATATCAAGAAGCTGACAAAACTGCATGATCATAACACAGGTGCACCTTGTGTTGTGGACAATCAAAGGGTGTGTCAAGCATTCAATGGAGAGCATGGTTTCTGCTGGTTTTTGGTTTTTCCTTTCAATTAAGACCTAGACAACCAGCTGAGGGGAGTTCCTTACTGATCAGTGACCTTAATTGATCAATCAAGTACAAGGGTGGATTGAAAACCTTCAGGCACTTGGCCCTCGCGGGGACGAGTTTGACCCATACTTTAAAGGAATCTCAGAACACTGTCGTTTAGTTTAAGCCAGCGGGAACGCAAGCAACAACTCCCCAGTGAATTAACAACTTTTTCTCAGCAATTAACTCATTCTCAGTGATGGCATGCTTGCTATTCAAGTCCAGAGACAGAGAGAGAGACAATGAGAAAGAGGGAGAGGTGGAATAGGTGGTGAAATGATCTTTCACAAAAATAATGAAGCGTTGATGAATAATCATCAGATGGAAGCCAATTTAATTTTTATCAAAGGCATTTTGTGAAGATGAACCGAGGTATTAGCCTAGCTGGGGTCTGTGTGTGGCTGCTGCCCTGCTGTCGGAGTAATCACAGCCTCTTAACTCTTCCATTATTTTCCATTACAGACGGAAAGAGGGAGCAGAGGAGAGGAGTGATGCCTGCGTGTGTTTTGCGTGCTCAGTTTCTAGGTAATAGGAGGCTGCATACTGTGGGAGTGTTAATTGGGAGGTGTTAGAGCTGGAGGGCTGGGGTTAGCTATGTTTAGACTGTCTTCATTAGCACTAGAACTACACCACTCAGACACCATGGAGACAGAGCGAGTGTGTATATGTGTGTGTGTGTAGAAGGAGATGGGTGTGCGTCTTTAATCTGTCCCTCTCTGCTTGGACTGCCTTTGGTTCCTTTGGTTTAAAGAAAACTTTACACTTCAAACTCATCATCGCCATGCAGGACTTCTGGCTTCATTGAAATGAAAGATAAATTATGTAAATTTTTTTGCATCTCTATCACAACCACTAACTGACTCTGATTGGACACAGCTGAACCCATCGGCACTTCTCTCTTAATTTCCTGCAATAACTAATTCTGCTAACATTCCTTTTGGATGTGACTATGAATATTCCAAAAATCATACAGATTGGTGACAAAATATTACAATGCAAACAAAAAACCTATAATTGTCTACCGGTAGTTCTGAGGTTTGTTACTACAGTAGAACAAAGCAGGGACTCTCAGTTAGCTCTTGTCACAACAGTGACATCACCAGCATACAGCATGGGTCATGATATTTTATCACTTCAATTCATCCATTAAACTTTTACTGCAGAGCCCTAAATCTGTTTAGTTTTGCCCCAAACCTTCCTTCTCTCCCACTCCCTATCCTCTGCTGCTCCCCCTCCTCCCAACCACCTCCTTGCCTTCTCCCCACTTCTCCCTCCCTTCCCCTGCACCCCGTCCCTCCCCTCTTTCTCTACCGCCACATGGGATTAATAGATCTCATTTAAACATGGCCAAGACGTAGCAACACATTTTGCCTAGAGAAGTTTACCATCTTTTGACAGACTACCCTTCAACCAACGCATGCAGCTTATTTTCATTAAGGCTTTGCAATTTGGACGACTTCCAAATCACCCCTATATTCTTCAGGGGTGAGAAGCATGCTAATTATACCAGGGCCATCTTGTGGAGAAGAGGGTGGAAGCAAAATTAAACATCTTCCTTCTGGTGCCTTTGAGAGGAGAGGAGAGGAGAGAGGGTGGGAGGTGAGAGAGGGGGGGAGGGGAGGAGAGAGCAGAGGGGAGATGGGAGGGGAGGGGAGAGCAGAGGGGAGACACAGGATTAAGGATTAAGATTGAATCCTACTACACATTCTCTGACGCTCGTCGGATGTGGCAGGGCTTGGAAACTATTACGGACTACAAAGGGAAACCCAGACGTGAGCTGTCCAGTGACGTGAGCATACCAGGTGAGCTAAATGCCTTTTATGCTCACTTCGTGGTAAACAACACTGAAGCATGCACGAGAGCACCAGCTGTTCTGGATGACCGTGTGAAAAAGCTCTCGGTAGCCGAGGTGAACAAAACCTTTAAACAGGTCAACATTCACAAAGCCGCTTGGCCAGACGGATTACCAGGACGTGTACTCAAAGCATGCACGGACCAACTTTCAAGTGTCTTCACTGACATTTTCAACCTCTCCCTGACCAAATCTGTAATACCTACATGTTTCAAGCAGACCACCATAGTCCCAGTGCCCAAGGATGCGACGGTAACCTGCCTAAATGATTACCGCCCCGTGGCACTCATGCAAGTAGCCATGAAGTGCTTTGAAAGAATAGGGTTATGGCTCACATCAACAGCATCCTCCCGGACACCCTAGACCCACTCCAATTCACATAACGCCTCAACAGATCCACAGATGAGGCATTCTCAATCACACTCCACATTGTCCTTTCTCACCTGGACAGAATGCTGTTCATCGACTACAGCTCAGCGTTCAACACCAATGTGCCCACAAAGCTCATCACTAAGCTAAGGACCCTGGGACTAAATGCCTCCCTCTGCAACTGAATCCTGGACTCCCTGACGGGCCACCTCCAGGTGGTAAGAGTAAGCAACAACATGTCTGCCACGCTGTTCCTTAACACTGGGGCCCCTCAGGGGTGTGTACTTAGACCCCCTCCTGTATTCCCTGTTCACCCACGAATGCGTGGCCCAACACAACTCCAACACCATCATTAAGTTTGCTGACGACACAACAATTATAGGTCTGATCACCGACAATGATAAGGCAGGAGGTCAGAAAACTGGCAGTGTGGTGCCAGGACAACAACCTCTCCCTCAGTGTGAGCAAGACAAAGGAGCTGATTGTGAACTACATGAGAAGGAGGGCCGAACAGGCCCCCCATTAACATTGATGAGGCTGTAGTGGAGCGGATCGAGAGTTTCAAGTTCCTTGGTGTCCACATCACCAACGAGCTATCATGGTCCAAACATACCAAGACAGTCGTGAAGAGGGCACGACAAAACCTTTTCCCCTCAGGAGACTGAAAAGACTTGTCATGGGTCCCCAGATCCTCAAAAGGTTCTCCTGACCGGTTGCATCACCACCTGGTATGGTAACTGCTCGGCATCTGACTGTAAGGCGCTACAGAGGGTAGTGCAAATGACCCAAGCTTCCTGCCGTCCAGGGCCTATATAATAGGTGGTGTCAGAGGAAAGCTGCTACCGCACAACAAGCAGTACCAGAGCGCCAATTCTAGGACCAAAAGGCTCCTCATCAGCTTCTACCCCCAAGCCATGAGACTGCTGAACAATTCATAAAAATCACCACCACAACATTTCCATTGACACCCACCCCCCTCTTGTACACTACTGCTGCTCGCTGTTTGTTTGTTACCTATGCATAGTCACTTCGCCCCCACCTACATGTACATACTACCTCAACAAGCCTGTACCCCTGCACACTGACTTGGTACCAGTGCCCCCTGTATATAGTCTTGTTATTGTTATTCTTATGGTGTTACTTTTTATTATTACTTTTTATTTTAGTCTACTTGGTAAACATTTTCTTCTTCTTGAACTGTACTGTTGGTTAAGGGCTTGTAAGAAAACATTTCATGGTAAAGTCTACACTATACTTGTATTCGGCGCATGTGGCAAATCAATTTTGATTTGAATAACCAATCACGATAAGGCATCGCCAGGTTTGAACTCTATTTAGCACGCTTCAGACAAACACAGTGAATGTGACTGTACAACATATGTCGTAATGGTACAACTTCGATATATAGTTGATCTGACACAATCACTTTGCCTACTCTTCATTATTGTTGGCATGAATATTACATTTTTTTTGACCAATTCTGAAGGATGTTAAAGCAGAATTTTGACAATATTACTTCCATTATATCAACACACTCGTCACTCCCGTTTAACAACTCTGAATTGCTTTGGTACAGTAGGCATCAAGTCACTTGCTGATAATCTTGCATACAACGTTGTATACAATGTTTGAAAGGTCTGTCGTTTTCATCAAACACAATCAAGTCAACATAAGCCCTAGATGGCTTCAATTGCCCAATTTTTTTTTTATCAACGTGGTGTTGCACTCCAAATGGATGACTTGAAATTACATGATGTACTGCAGGTAATATTTTGTATTTATTAGCCTAGTGGTTATAAGTATGTAGGCATATGGTGCATTTGGAAAGTATTCAGACCCCATGACTTTTTCCACATTTTGTTATGTTACGGCCTTATTCTAAAAAGAATTATAATAATTTTATCCTCATCAATCTACACAGAATACCCCATAATGACAAAGAAATATTTGCAAATGTATTAAATATAAAAAACAGAAATACCTTATTTACATAAGTATTCAGACTCTTTGCTATGAGACTCGAAATTGAAATCAGGTGAATCCTGTTCCCATTGATCATTCTTGAGACGTTTCTACAACTTGATTGGAGTCCAGCTGTGGTAAATTCAATTGATTGGACATGATTTGGAAAGGCACCCACCTGTCTATATAAGGTCCCACAGTTGACAGTGCATGTCAGAGAAACAAATAAGCCATGAGGTCAAGGGAATTGTTTGTAGTGCTCCAAGACTGGATTGTGTCGGGGCACAGATCTGGGGAAGCGTACCAAAACGATTCTGCAGCATTGAAGGTCCCCAAGAACACAGTGGCCTCAATCATTCTTAAATGGAAGAGGTTTGGAACAACCAAGACTCTTCCTAGAGCTGGCCTCCCGGCCAAACTGAGCAATCAGTGGAGAAAGGCCTTGGTCAGGGAGGTGACCAAGAACCTGATGGTCACTCTGAAAGAGCTCCAGAGTTCCTCTGTGGATATGGGAGAACCTTCAATAAGTACAACCATCTCTGCAGCACTCCACCAATCAGGCCTTTATGGTAGAGTGGCCAAATGGAAGCCACTCCTAAGTAAAAAGGCACATGAAAGCCTGCTTGGAGTTTGCAGAAAGCCCTCTTGGAATTTGCCAAACGGCACCTAAAGACTCTCAGACCATGAGGAACAAGATTGAATTCTTTGGCCTGAATGCCAAGCGTCAAGTCTGGAGGAAACCTGGCACCATCCCTACGGTGAAACATGGTGATGGCAGCATCATGCTATGGGGATGTTTTTCAGTGGCAGGGACTGGGAGATTAGTCAGGATCGAGGGAAAGATTAACTGAGAAAAGTACAGACATATCCTTGATGAAAACCTGCTCCAGAGCTCTCAGGACCTCAGACTGGGCCGAAGGTTCACCTTCCAACAGGACAATGACCCTAAGCACACAGTCAAGACAACGCAGGACTGACTTCTGGAAAAGTCTCTGAATGTCCTCGAGGGGCCCAGCCAGAGCCCAGACTTGAACCCGATCGACCATCTCTGGGGAGATGCACCCCATCCAACCTGACAGAGCTTGAGAGGAACTGCAGAGAAGAATTGGAGAAACTCCCCAAATACAGGTGTGCCAGGCTTGTTGTGTCATACCCAAGAAGACTTGAGGCTGTAATCGCTGCCAAAGGTGCTTCACTAAAGTACTGAGTAAAGGGTCTAAATACTTATGTAAATGTGATATTTCCGGGGGGGGTTCTCTCTATACATTTGCAAAAATGTCTAAAAATGGTTTTTGCTTTGTCATTATGGGGTATTGTGTGTAGATTGAGGAGGGGAAAAACTATTTGAATTACATTTTGAATAAGGCTGTTAAATGACAAAATGTGGAAAAAGTGAAGGGGTCTGAATACTTTCCGAAGTGTGTAATAGTCCTTGTGAAATCATGAGGTGTCCTAAATATCTGTTGACTAGCTGAGACTCTTATGACTAAAGAGGCTTCATAGATTGCTTATATTTTTACCCATAAGAGTAGGAGTAAAATATCTCAATTTACTCCACTGAACACTGCATGTTGAAGTCACAGCTGTGTCCTGTGTTTCCCTCCACACTTCCAGATGAAAACAGATCCCATCCTGTCTGCAGAGGAAACCGCATCGGGCCAAGGTTCTCTGTCTGACATGTACACAGTGCGGACACAGAGATACAGAGCGGACACAGATAGAGATGCAACTTAGCAGGCATGGGTTCTACATGGACAAATTGGTTTACTTTCATCTTGCAGCTGGACCCAATAGTGACAACCGGAGATGGGGGTTGAGGGACCCTCACTGGTAGGAGATAGTGGAAACCAGTGGAGATAACATATTCCGCAACAAAGCCTCCTTCACTCACGCCGCCAAGCTTACCCTAGTAAAACTGACTATCCTACCGATCCTCGACTTCGGCGATGTCATCTACAAAATGGCTTCCAACACTCTACTCAGCAAACTGGATGCAGTCTATCACAGTGCCATCCGTTTCGTCACTAAAGCACCTTATACCACCCACCACTGCGACTTGTATGCTCTAGTCGGCTGGCCCTCGCTACATATTCGTCGCCAGACCCACTGGCTCCAGGTCATCTACAAGTCCATGCTAGGTAAAGCTCCGCCTTATCTCAGCTCACTGGTCACGATGGCAACACCCATCCGTAGCACGCGCTCCAGCAGGTGTATCTCACTGATCATCCCTAAAGCCAACACCTCATTTGGCCGCCTTTCGTTCCAGTACTCTGCTGCCTGTGACTGGAACGAATTGCAAAAATCGCTGAAGTTGGAGACTTTTATCTCCCTCACCAACTTCAAACATCAGCTATCTGAGCAGCTAACCGATCGCTGCAGCTGTACATAGTCTATTGGTAAATAGCCCACGCTTTTTCACCTACCTCATCCCCATACTGTTTTTATTTATTTACTTTTCTGCTCGTTTGCACACCAATATCTCTACCTGTACATGACCATCTGATCATTCATCACTCCAGTGTTAATCTGCAAAATTGTAATTATTTGCCTACCTCCTCATGCCTTTTGCACACATTGTATATAGACTCCCCCTTTGGTTTCTACTGTGTTATTGACTTGTTAATTGTTTACTCCATGTGTAACTCTTTGTTGTCTGCTCACACTGCTATGCTTTATCTTGGCCAGGTCGCAGTTGCAAATGAGAACTTGTTCTCAACTAGCCTACCTGGTTAAATAAAGGTGAAATAAAATAAAAAATAAAAAATAATAGAGAACCCCTCCACCCATCCTCCCACCCTCTTGCCAGAAGTCTAGGCCCACACCATAACCTTTCTCTTCAGTCCTGTCTCTCACTTCTGAAGCCTCCACCCAATCAAGAGATTGATAAGTCCCGGGTCCCAGCTAGAGGTCCAAACCAGGAGAGCTAAGACCCCAGAGGTACGCCATCATTGTAAATAAGATTGTTTTACTTAACTGACTTGCCTAGTTAAATAAAAGTTAAAAAAATAAAAAAATACCCACACTGTAACATCTCTGTCCTATCCTGTCTTTGATAAGATGAACAGCAGGAGGGAAGCCTGAAAGCCTAGTGGATGTCCTTCAGCAGGTAAGCAGGATATTGGTATTTATTGGTATTTTATTAGAATCCCCATTAGCTGTTGCAAAAGCAGCAGCTACTCTTCCTGGGGTCCACACAAAACATCAAACATAATACAGAATGACATAATACACTAGGCTACCCTGGGGCAGCAGGGTAGCATAGTGGTTAGAGTGTTGGACTAGTAACCGAAAGGTTGCAAGTTCATATCCCCGAGCTGACAAGGTACAAATCACTCTTCCAAGGCCATCATTGAAAATAAGAATTTGTTCTTAACTGACTTGCCTAGTTAAATAAAGAAAAAATAAAATTAGACAAGAACTGCTCAAGGACAGAACTACATACATTTTTTTTAAAGACACACGTAACCTACATATCAATGCATACACACAAACTATCTAGGTCAAATAGAGGAGAGGCGTTGTGCCGCGAGGTGTTGCTTTATCTGTTTTTTCAAACCAGGTTTGCTGTTACTTGAGCAATATGAGATGGAAGGAAGTTCCATGCAATAAGGGCTCTATATAATACTGTAAGCTTTCTTGAATTTGTTCTGGATTTGGGGACTATGAAAAGACCCCTGGTGGCATGTCTGGCGGGATAAGTGTGTGTGTCAGAGCTGAGTGTAAGTTGACTATGCAAACAATTTGGGATTTTCAACACATTAATGTTTCTTATAAAAAGAAGAAGTGATGCAGTCAGTCTCTCCTCAACGCTTAGCCAAGAGAGACTGGCATGCATAGTATTTATATCAGCCCTCTGAATACAATTAAGAGCAAAACGTGCCGCTCTGTTCTGCAATTTAACTAGGTCTTTCCTTGGAGCACTGGACCACACGACTGGACAATAATCAAGATTAGACAAAACTGGAGCCTGCAGAACTTGCTTTTGGAGTGTGGTGTCAAAAAAGCAGAGCATCTCTTTATTACGGCTAGACCTGTCCCATCTTTACAACCATTGAATCTATATGTTTTGACCATGACAGTTTACAATCTAAAGTATCGCCAAGTAATTTAGTCTCCTCAACTTGTTCAACAGCCACACCATTCATTACCAGATTCAGCTGAGGTCTAGCACTTAAGGAATGATTTGTACCAAATACAATATTCTTAGTTTTAGAGATGTTCAGGACCAGTTTATTACTGGCCACTGTCGTGTCTTTGGCTATGCCGGATTAAGTGATATGACATGCTATTCTATAAAATACTTTCTCTGTTATTAATATTACCTGATTGAGCTAATCAGAGAGTCGGGGCACCACAAAATAATATTTATAGAGCTGTTATCTTCCGAATAAACTCTTAATTACCTAGTAATATTTTACATCAATAGCAGTCAATGTTAATCGTCACCTTAATTCAGTCTCATCTGAAAGTTGTAAAAACTTGTACATTCTTGGTTATCTGCACGAACCCAGAATTACACATACACATAATTAATCAACTTGATTACAAATTACGTCATAAAGGAAAGAGTTCCTAGCGGGCAGAACAGATATGACAGCTGGTTACACAAAAGAAAAGGGGCTGAGTTTGAGTGAAAGAGCGGGAAGACTGAGGAACAAAGGGCGAAGCTGTGCTATGGTAAATACAATATCTTATGCATTCTAAATTACCGCCCATTTGGAAAAGGAAAATGCAATAAATATTTACTCAGTTGGTTGGTGGTGGATGGAAGGCCGTGTTGCCAAACCGAGTCCTTTGTCCTTTGAAGAATGTCTGTGGTGGTCAATTGGATACGTTGTAGTAACGTCGTTGTGTGATAGAGGGGATACTCTGTCTGTTCCTTCCTAACCCTCGTTTGCAGCGGCTGTTGCTCAACGGCTAGGAGGTATCACTTCGGTAGTGAATAAGACTTCAAAGTTCATACCATTCGCAACCAAAGCTCACGCTGATGTTGGCTTCATTCTGGAGTTATTATCTGAACAGTTCTGACATCGTACCGTCGTCCTCACATCCTCGGAACAGGAGGTTACATTTTTGTCAAGGCTTTATATAGTGGAGCGAGAAGGGTGTGTCTAAAACGTTTTATAACCCATGTCTCTTCACAGGGGCGGGCCACTGATTGAGCAGAGCCCTAACCTTATGAAAACCCAAATCTCTCATTTGGAAGCTAAAATTACATTTCATCTCTTCACCAATAATTGTATATTCAAACATTTAAATTTAACAACAATTCCATGTGAATCCGATAACTCTGATGTGTAGACTTTCCACTGTAGAGTTTATGTCATCCTATCATTGATGAGAATGTCCCAGATGACAACCGAACTGACATCATATTCATTAAGTACCACCGCATATGTTCAACTGGTCGGATTACCAGAATATAGTTCATTTCCCCCCACCTTCTGATGTTCCCAGAATCTCTATGTTAACCAAGGGGTTTTCAAATTTCACATCAGTAGGGTAGAGAGAGGAAAAAGGGGGGAAGAGGTATTTATGACTCATAAACCTACCCCCAGGCCAATGTCATGACACCACCCATTCCAAAACAGACTGCAATAACACCCTGAAACACAGTGTGGACTGTGATTTCTACGACCGCGGTGTTTAACAACGAACATCAGGGAAATTGCCAGGGTCAGGATGGAAGGACCAATGATAGAGATGTTCGTTGTTAACACCGCGGATGTAGAAGTCACAGTCCACACTGTGTTTCAGAGTGTTATTCAGCACTTAAGTTACAATACACCAACTCTCTAGTCTAGTGCAATGTTGCCAGTTCTCTGATCTGTGAAGGCTAATCTACAAAATCTATGTTTTTCCCCCTTCCCTCAAAAACTTCTAACCCTAACCTCTAACAGTCTAATAAACATGAATGTGGTGTGTGTGACGCACCCTCCTAAACCAGAGATAAGCAAGGCAGGTAGTTTTAAAGGGTTTCAACCCATCATTACGAAGGGCAGGGTCTCCCCAGACCTTAGACGTCACCTGGAGAGGAGAGGTCAGATGATGGTCACTGAGATACTAACCATCACTTGGACCCTGTCATTATATTACCAACATCTAAAGTATACTACTCCACTGACTTGAAGAAGCCTACTTCCTGACAAATAAATGATCGAAGATTACATATTACTGTCACTGCTTTAAAAATGTACCATTGAGGAAATATACGCTACGTTAATTTAGTATGAAGTGATATACGGTAAATGTAATTTACAGTTGTATTAGTTTTATGCTACATTGATTTGTTGATCTAGCTACACACATTGTGATAGTCTACTACACACACACTGTGCATTTAATGTACTTATCTAACCAATTAAATTGTGTCACAGCCATGTAGTTCATTACCATGCAAGTGGTGTCTTAGAAAGAGATTAGTTAATTGCAACTCATTTGCATAATTACAGAATGCTGGAATTAATAATGCTTTTGCGGATTTGTGCTGTGCTGTTAGGAAATAAATGATACAAGACACACTGAGAGTGTTAGGAGCAATCCTTCTGCATATTTTGTAGAAATTAATAAGCATATTTGAGATGTATGGTTTCTATAGTAATAGCCTATTTATTAGGGAAGCGCAAAGTAAATGTATCTCTATGTACTGTATATTTTCTACGCAAATGTGTGCAACTGGGGAATTGTCGTGTGTGTGTGTGTGTGTGTGTGTGTGTATTTTTCCACAGCCAAGGGCTCTCTCAGATCACATGAGTTATTGTGAGTACTCAGCTTTGTGGTACTCATCACTTATGTAAGGGATGAGGTTTTCACAGAACACCTCCCAGGCGGTGAACTCACTTCCCCCACCCCAACTACCCCCTTCTACCCTCACCCCCCACATCTCTTACCCCCACTGCTGCCTCCTCCTCTCCTTTCCTCAGTTCTCCTCTCCACTGTACAGTCCTCTGGTCACAGCAGCAACATCAGCTAGTGAATCAGAGAAGAAGCTGGTTGCCAGATGTCCTGATATGTTAACACTCAGTACGTCTACAGCATAGATGGCTGTAGTGGCATTCCATGGGTTAGAGTAAGAGAGAGAGAGAGATGAACCTGGAAAAGGGTCCCCTAAGCAAGCTGGTCCTGGGGTTCTGTTCACAAACACAAACACACCCCACAGAGCCCCAGCACAGCAACACAATTAGACCCAACCAAATCATGAGAAAGCAAAGAGATAATAACTTGACACATTGGAAAGAATTAACAAAAAACAGAGCCAACTAGAATGCTATTTGGCCCTAAACAGAGAATACACAGTGGCAGAATACCTGACCACTGTGACTGACCAAAAGTTAAGGAAAACCTTGACTATGTACAGATTCAGTGAGAATAGCCTTGCTATTGAAAAAGGCAGCCGTAGGCAAGACAAGACAGGCTACGTGTACACTGCCCACAAAATTAGGTGGAAACTGAGCTGCACTTCCTATATAGAACAGTCTATGACTGGGGTGGCTGGGGTCTTTGACCATTTTTAGGGCCCTCCTCTGACACCGCCTGGTGTAGAGGTCCTGGATGGCAGGCAACTTTGCCCCAGTGATGTATTGGGCCGTACGCACTACCCTCTGTTGTACCTAGTCAATTGCCGTACCAGGCAGTGATGCAACCGGTCAGGATGCTCTCGATGTTGCAGCTGTAGAACCTTTTGAGGATCTCAGGATCCATGCCAAATCTTTTTAGTTTCCTGAGGGGGAATAGGCTTTGTCGTGCCCTCTTCACGACTGCCTTGGTGTGTTTGGACCATTCTAGTTTATTGTTGATGTGGACCCCAAGGAAATTGAAGCTCTCAACCTGCTCCACTACAGCCCCGTCGATGAGAATGGGGACGTGCTCGGTGCTCCTTTTCCTGTAGTCCACAATCATCTCCTTAGTCTTGGTTACGTTGAGGGATAGGTTGCTATTCTGGCACCACCCGGCCAGGTCTCTGACCTCTTGTCGTTGTCGGTGATCAGGCCTACCACCGTTGTGTCGTCTGCAAACTTAATGATGGTGTTGGACTCGTGCCTGGCCATGCAGTTGTTAACCATGTGTATGTGACAAATAATATTTGATCTGATTTGGTGCTTCCTTCTTTAATTTTTGCTTGTAAGCAGGAATCAGGAGTTGTGGTCGGATTTACCAAATGGAGGGCGAGGGAGAGCTTTGTACGCGTCTCTGTGTGTGGAGTGCATGTGATCTAGAATATTTTCCCCTCTGGTTGCACATTTAACATGTTCATAGAGATTTGGTAGAACTGATTTAAGTTTCCCTGCATTAAAGTCTCCGGCCACTAGAAGCGCCGCCTCTGGGTGAGTGATTTCGTGCACCAGCTGTTGTTTGCAAATATGCACAGACCGCCCCCCCTCATCTTACCGGAGTGTACTGTTCTATCTTGCCAATGCAGCGTGTATCCCGTTAGCTGAATATCCATGTCGTCATTCAGCCACGATGTCCCATTGGTAGAATATTCGTGTCGTCATTCAGCCACGATGTCCCATTGGTAGAATATTCGTGATCGTACCTCGTCTAGTTTATTGTCCAATGATTGCACGTTGGCGAGTAATATTGACGGTAACGGCAGCTTTCCTACTCACCTTCTGCGGATCCGGACGAGCCATCCGGCTCTACTTCCTATGCATCGCTTCCTTATGCGAATAATTGGGATGTCTGCCCTGCGGGGTGTTTGGAGAATATCGTGTGAGTCCTACTTGTTGTTGTTGTTGAAGAAATCTTTGTCTAATCCGAGGTGAGTGATCGCTGTCCTGATATCCAGAAGCTCTTTTCTGCCGTAAGATATGGTTGCAGAAACATTATGTCGCAATTGGTTAGGCCATCTCCTCCGGCGCCATTTTAGACCATGAGCTGTTACAGTGTGACTCTATGGAAGGACAAAAGATGTCCTCATGTCAGTAGATTGGAATCCTGTTGCTCCATCAGAGACAGAGAAAGAGAACAACAGAGAGAGAACGACAGAGTGAGTAAGAAAGAAAGAAAGAAAGAAAGAAAGAGAGAGAGAGAGAGAGAGAGAACGACAGAGAGAGAACGACAGAGTGAGTAAGAAAGAAAGAAAGAAAGAAAGAGAGAGAGAGAGAGAGAGAGAGAGAGAACGACAGAGACAACGATAGAGAGAACGACCGAGTGAGCGAGAAAGAAAGAAAGTAAGAAAGAAAGAATGAGGTCACCTACTAACAATACAGTAGGAGCGGTCACTAACAATAAAGAAGAGGTAACTTACTAACAATACAGTAGGAGAGGTCGCTAACAATAAAGAAGAGGTCACTTACTAACAATACAGTAGAGGAGGTCACTTACTAACAATACAGTAGAAGAAGTCACTTACTAGCAATACAATAGAAGAGGTGACTTACTAACAATACAGAAGAAGAGGTCACTTACTAACAATACAGAATAAGAGGTCACTTACTAACAATACAGAATAAGAGGTCACTTACTAACAATACAGCAGAAGAGGTCACTTACTAACAATAAGGTAATATGTTTAAAAGAGGACTAGCAAAAATAAAGGAACATAGGAAATGTTCATTTGTTAATCCCTGACCTCCAGGATGAGCTGTACAGGGAGTCAACAGGATCTACCCACACCCACACAGACACACAGACACACACACACACACACATTACAGAAACATAGAAGCATTGTTCCCTGTAGTTTTTCACTTCCTTCCTGGAAGACTCAAAGCTGAGACCATTACTGTATGTCTACTATATCTGGACCCGCCTTGAGTTCTCTGTTCAATTCTTTTAAATGGTCATAGGCTACAGTACATGTAGTATGAGATGTTGCAGCTTGCAGTTTTGTAATAAGAATACTGTAAATGCTGTTACACTGTCGAAGTATCACTGTAGCAAACACGTCTACATGTCTTACACCTAACAGTGTTAAACAACACTTCCAATATCAATCTGAAACCATTTACTTTTATGGCTCATTTTGTTTTGGGACAGTTTTAGTTCCACATAAGTATGGGTTAAATGTAAGAAAAGGAGTTACATTTAAATATATTCAGATCCACTAAATAGTGCTACACACTTGTCATACACATTTAATTACATTCAGAGTTAATCTGTATGATTCGTAACCAGGCAGATTTGAAAAGAAAAAAAAACATGAATTGAAATGTAATTCCATTCAGTCAGGCTGATTAAATTGGATGTTAATCCTGAGAAGAAATCTAAAGTGACTGAGCACCCAAAGATTAAAGTCAAGTAAATCAAACGTAATCCCTTACTGATTCAAGGCTGAGTAATTACAGGGATTTTGTGTTCAACTTTAGAAATGACATCTTGGTCTATTCCTTTTGTCACGGTACATTGTGTGTTGAGCTATGGATAGAAGGATGGGTGGATAAAGGGAAGAATAAGGCTTTGCCCTTTTCAAATAAGAGTCATTGTCCATTGTTGACAGAGGACATCCTCTATTTCTAGAAATACAATAAGAAGAACACATTATCCCCATCTTGTTACATTTGTAATTGAGTTAATTGAACATGGTGTTGGGGAATATTGTCATTGGTTTCCGGTGTTACATTGTGTTGTTGTCACGCCCTGACCGTAGAGATCCTTTTATTCTCTATGTTTGTTTGGTCAGGGTGTGACTCGGGTGGGAAAGTCTATGCTTTCTGGTTCTTTGTTTTTGACCGGGTATGATTCTCAATCACGGACAGCTGTCTATTGTTGTCTCTGATTGGGAATCATACTTGGGCAGCCTTTTTTCCTTTTCTCATTTGTGGGTTGTTGTCTTTGTTAGTGGCATGTATAGCCTTACAGAGCTTCACGTTCATTTTGTTGTTTATTGATTTGTTGGCGACATTTAAAATAAAAGAATGTACGCTTACCACGCTGCACCTTGGTCCGGTCATTTCCTTGACGACGATCATGACAGTTGTACCGTAAGTGTGGGATGTATGTATATGTAGCAGATGGGGATCTGTGAAACTCACTCCTCAGCTTTTCGGTGTCTCCATTTGCGCTGCTAAAATAGTTAGCTTTTCAATGGCACGACTGGGTAAAATGTTTAAGGAGGGCAGTCATGTGTTTTTGCGAGGCAGAGGTTCTGGGTTCGAGCCTCAGTATGAGTCAAATCAGGAGGAAGCGGTACTGGCTAAGCTAGCAGTGTAACATCCGTTGCTTATGCTCTGCTAGAGGAAGCTCCTCATATCCGAGACTACAACTATATTTCAAATAAAATCTCAAATAAAATCACACCTTATTTGTCACATGCGCCGACTATAACAAGTGTAGACCTTACCGTGAAGTGCTTACTTACAAGCCCTTAAAAAACAGTGCAGTTCAAGAAGAGTTAAGAAAATATTTACCAAGTAAACTAAAGTAAAAAATAATCAAAGTAACACAATAAAATAACAATAAAGAGGTTATCTACAGGGGGTACCGGTACCAAGTCAGTGTGCGGGGTACAGGTTAGTTTAAGTAATTTTTACATGTAGGTTGGGGTGAAGTGACTATGCATAGATAATAAACAGCCATGACCGGGTGTCAATGTACAGTAAACCGTCCGGTGGCCATTTTATCAATTGTTCAGCAGTCTTATGGCTTGGGGTTAGAAGCTGTTAAGGAGCCTTTGGGTTCTAGACTTGGCGCTCCGGTATCACTTGCCGTGCGGTAGCAGAGAAAACAGTCTATGAATTTGGTGACTGGAGTCTCTGACAATTTTATGGGCTTTCCTCTGACGCCACCTATTATATAGGTCCTGGATGGCAGGAAACATGGACCCAGTGATGTACTGGGCTGTTTGCATTACCCTCTGTAGTGCCTTACGGTGATGCGACCGGTCAGGATGCTCTCGATGGTGCAGCTGTAGAATTTTTTGAGGATCTAGGGACCCGTGCCAAATCTTTTCAGTCTCCTGTAGTGGAAAAGGTTTTGTCGTACCCTCTTCACGACCGTCTTGGTATGTTTGGACCCTTTCCACCTCGTGGCGGCCCGTCAGGAAGTCCCAGTAGCCAGCTGCAAAGGGAGGTGTTTAGTCCCAGGGTCCTTAGCTTAGTGATTGGCTTCGTTGGCACTATGGTGTTGATAGCTGAGCTATAGTCAATGAATAGCATTCTCACATATGTGTTTCTTTTGTCCAGGTGGGAAAGTGCAGTGTGGAGTGTGATTGAGATTGCGTCATCTGTGGATCTGTTGGGGCGGTATGCGAATTGGAGTGGGTCTAGGGTACCCGGTAGGATGCTGTTGATGTGAGCAATGACCAGCCTTTTAAAGCACTTCATGGCTACTGACGTAAGTGCTACCGAGAGGTTATCATTTAGGCAGGTTACCTTCGCTTCCTTGAGCACCGAGACTATGGTGGTCTGCTTGAAACATGTAGGTATTACAGCCTTGGTCAGGGAGAGGTTGAAAATGTCAGTGAAGACACTTGCCAGTTTTTAAGTACACATCCTGGTAATCCATCTGGCCCTGTTTCAAGGTCTCGCTCACATCGGCTACCGAGAGCTGGTGCTCTCGTGCATGATTCAGTGTTGCTTGCCTTGAACAACCGAGTTTTCCAGCCATTCATTCCCTTCAGAGAATATGTTGTGATGCTGTCATCCTAATTTTATTTTAATCTAGATTCTGTCAGAACTATATATAGAGATCTGTTTGGCTCTAGTTACTCTAAGTCCAGTCAGTACGGCAAGGCCGTGACTGTGTCCATCCAGTACGCTAGCAGTCTGCACACAAGGGAACAGTCTGTGATTGCTTGATGAGCACAATGCCTACATGATTCACTCTCACTCTCTTTCACACTTCCTCTCAACCTCTGTTTCTCGCTGCCTCTCTCTCTCTCACACGCACACACACACATGCACCCAGACAAACACAGTGACCTCCACACAATCTCTGAGGATGATTGAGCAGGAGAGATTTGACTTGATGGCAAAGTGAGGCATGAAATGGACATTGAAGATTCCATATGTTGTTTTTACACAGTAATTAGAATCTGTCTCTGAGTCTCTCTATCGCTCCCTCTGTTTCTCCCTTTTTATTTTCCACTGTCTGTCTCTCTCCACACACGCAGACACACACACACACACACACACAAACACAAAATGTCTCTCTCACACAAACACAACCTGGTTGATGTGTATGGATTAAGCTTCACATGATAGCTTCCCTCACCATCATGCCTAGCCTGAAGGGCAATCATTGGCTCCCGTTCCCTACGAGGTCTCCAGTGACACATATAACCACATTATCCAGGTCAACTCCTCTGATGGTTCATTTAGTTCTCTCTCTCTCTCCCTTGCTCTCTCTCTTCCTCTCACTCTCCATCTTTCTCCATATATACAGGTCTAATAGGGATGTCTGATAGCGTTGTCTAGAGCCAGCCCAACCCAGCCCTGACCACAAAGCTTGCTTTAAACTCTAACCATGAGGAAAGTCACAGGTCAGGTACGAACAGTGATCACATCTCCACCACTCTCTGCCCCTGCAGGACTCTTCATCCCAGCAGGGTTCTATAATAGGATTATATCCCTCCCTGGCGGTCCTCAACATGAGAGGGGATATCTAATGTCTTCAGTTACCTGCTGGGCACCCTGTTTACTCATGATTTACTGACTTTGAGCTGGTTTTAATTAATTGGGGAATAGAAAATATACTAAAATATAGCATAAACTGCCTGATTTATTGTCTGAGAAGAGAAACCACCATGTATTTTTTAATTCATTCATCTGTCACCATGGCGACCTCTGACTGTGTTGTGATGCGTTGCACTCACAGATGCGACCACTTTGTGTTTCATTGGGTATGCAAATTTGTTGGGATATGCAAATATCTGGATCCATGCTTATTGTTATTCACTGCCCTAGAGACTGGGGCTGGTGCTTCATTGTTGATTCAATCTTGTTTATCCAGATTGAATTGATAAAAAACACATTGTGGCATACACTGAGTATATCAAACATTAGCAACACCTTCCTAATATTGAGTTTTATCTCGTCGGTAAATGGAATTTGCAAGGTGTCGAAAGCGTTCCACAGGGATGCTGGCCCATGTTGACTCCAATGCTTCCCACAGTTGTGTCCAGTTGGATGGATGTCCTTTGGGTGGTGGACCATTCTTGATACATACGGGAAACTGTTGAGCATGAAAGACCCAGCAGCGCTGCAGTTCTTGACACAAACCGGTGCGCCTGGCACCTACTACCATACCCCTGTTCAAAGATACTGAAATATTTTGTCTTGCCCATTGACCCTCTGAATGGAACACATACACAATCCATGTCTCAACTGTCTCAAGGCATACAAATCCTTCTTTAACCTGTCTCCTCCCCTTCATCTACACTGATTGAAGTGGATTTAACAAGTGACATCAATAAGGAATCATAGCTTTCACCTGGATTCACCTGGTCAGTCTATGTCATGGAAAGAGCAAGTGTTCTTAATGTTTTGTATATTCAGTGTATACCCAGATACAGTTGTCGGAAGTTTACATACACTTAGGTTGGAGTCATTAAAACTTGTTTTTCAACCACTCCACAAGTTTCTTATTAACTAAATATAGCTTTGGAAAGTCAGTTAGGACATCTACTTTGTGCATGACACAAGTAATGTTTCCAACAATTGTTTACAGACAGATTATTTCACTTATAATTCACTGTATCACAATTGCAGTAGGTCAGATGTTTACATACACTAAGTTGACTGTGCCTTTAAACAGCTTGGAAAAAAACAGAAAATGTGGTCATGGCTTTAGAAGCTTCTGATAGGCTAAATTACATAATTTGAGTCAATTGGAGGTGTACCTGTGGATGTATTTCAAGGCCTACCTTCAAACTCAGTGCCTCTTCACTTGACATCATGGGAAAATCAAAAGAAATCAGCCAAGACCTCGACAAGTCTGGTTCATCCTTGGGAGAAATTTCCAAATGCCTGAAGGTAACACGTTTGTCTGTACAAACAATAGTACGCAAGTATAAACACCATGGGACCACGCAGCAGTCATACCACTCAGGAAGGACAAGTGTTCTGTCTCCTAGAGATGAACATACTTTGGTGCGAAAAGTGCAAATCAAGCCCAGAACAACAGCAAAGGACGTTGTGAAGATGCCTGAGGTAAACAGGTACAAAAGTATCTATATCCACAGTAAAACGAGTCCTATATCAACATAACCTGAAAGGCCACTCAGCAAGGAAGAAGCTACTGCTCCAAAACCACCATAAAAAGCCAGACTATGGTTTGCAACTGCACATGGGGACAAAGATTGTATTTTTTGGAGAAGTGTACTCTGGTCTGATGAAACAAAAATAGAACTGTTTGGCCATAATGACTATCGTTATGTTGGGTGTAAAAGGCGAGAGGCTTGCAAGCCAAAGAACACCATCCCAATCGTGAAGCACGGGGGTGACAGCATCATGTTGTGGGGGTGCTTTGCTGCAGGAGGGACTGGTGCACTTCACAAAATAGATGGCATCACGAGGTAAGAACATTTTGTGGATATATTGACGCAACATCTCAAGTCATCAGTTAAAGTTAAAGCTAGGTCGCAAATGGGTTTTCTAAATGGACAATGACCCCCAAGCATACTTCCAAAGTTGTGGCAAAATGGCTTAAGGACAACTAAGTCAAGGTATTGGAGTGGCCATCAGAAAGCCCTGACCTTAATCCTATAGACAATTTGTGGGCAGAACTGAACTGAACCTTATTCAGTTACACCAGCTCTGTCAGGAGGAATGGGCCAAAATTCACCCAACTTATTGTGGGAAGCTTGTGGAAGGCTACCCGGA